>NW_004524583.1:30214975-30219397 GCF_000260255.1 Octodon degus
GCTTATTCTACTGAGCTATCTCCCCAGCCCCCACATTTTTGATATATTGAGTTAAATAAAATGTATTAAGTTATTTTCTCCAGTTTTGCTGTACTTTCTAATGTGACCACTAGAAATTTTAGTAGCACATTTGTGGCATAGCCACCTAACTCTCGTTCCACTTGCCATGGGTGGCAGTGCCTCAGACCTCCATTATCTGAATCACTCACTACATGAAGGGCAGTTTAATAAATGCTCTGTTAACACCTTTCCAAGTCTCTCCCTGTGTTTTCTAGTCCTTGAAATTCCTATAGGAACAGAGTTTTTCACTTAGTGATGAGATGTCTATCACCAATTGAGTTGATGTTTTAGTGGGAGTAGAATTTGTCTGTCAGTCAAGTTTTAACAGATAGTACCTCTCCCAGATGTTGGGGTTTAAAGATGGCAAGTGAGCTCTCAGTTTCCTGAGAGTTGGTATTTTAGATGATGCCACCAACTGAGGCTAACGTGACAAGATACACATGGCTACTAGCGAGTTTGCACAGGCTGCTACCTGTGAGAGGTGGTCCCTGTGAGGCTGCCACCCCACTATGAGAAATTTCTTGTTTTGAAAAAAGTCTGACTTCACATCATGCTTTTTCCCAAGATTTTTAATGACTCCATCATTTGTATAATTCTGTTTTCCTGCCTCCTAAACTAAATTTTGCTCTCAGTTTAGATTTTAAAATTTCACCCAACTTATTTCTGGACTATTGCAATCCCAACAAATTGAATTCTGCACTCTCTCTTAGGTCCCCAGCTACAATACGGTGAAGGAAGTACAGAAGTGACTTGTTTACTTCAGGGCTGCGTGCTCAGAGCGTCTGCTCCTTTGCCCAGCTGTCCCTCTGTCCGCCCGTCTCCTAAGACTCTGCCACCTTTTGGGGTAGCCATCATCTTGTTGATGGGTATTTTAGTCCCAATGATTGGGATTGAGTAAAAGGAAAAAAAAAACTAGTGTTAGAGCTCCACAAATTCTGCATTTTGAAAGGATAATACAGAGCCCAAGGGTTAGAAACAAAGGATGCAGTTTTGGATCTGTTGTGTTAATGAAACTCAATGTGGTTTTCTCCACAAGACAAAAGTATTGCTTTTCCGCCTGTGCCTTGCCCCTGATAGGAGTTGCTCCGAAACCTACCGCATGCCAGTGATGGAGTACAAAATGAATGAAGGCGCGTCATATGAATTCAAATTTCCCTTCCGAAACAACAACAAATGGCAGCGAAATGCCAACAAAGCGCCTCATGCACCTCAAGTTCCAGCCCAGGTTCAGAGCCCCATGACCTCAAGGTTGAATGCTGGGAAAGGAGATGGGAAGATGCCTCCTCCAGAGAGAGCCGCCAACATTCCGCGAAGCATCTCCAGTGATGGGCGCCCACTGGAAAGACGGTAAGAGTTCTGCTAGGGTGGTTTGCTCTAAGTGCCCCAAATTTAAAGAACCCCAGACCTATAAATGCTAGCTTTAGGCCTTCTAGTGTATACTAGAAATCAAGAGTGAAGCCAGAATGCAAGCAAGAGTGAGTGTGGTCGCATATCAAAGCTGTAAGGGTAAGCACGGGCATCCAGCAGCAGTCCTGGGCAGTGGGATCCATTTGTGCTTTGCTCTTTCATTTCTGTGGAATTATTAATGGAAGGCATCACTTCGCCCTAACCAGCCATATGACTTAGGATTTAGCTAACTCTTCAAAGTGACAGTGACTGTATTGTCTTTACCAGTCTTCCTAGTAATATAATAACAGAATGCAGATTTGCTGTTGGGTATCTGTATTTCTGTCATAATAAGAAACTCTAGATTGGGCATGGTGGTGCGTGCCTGTAATCCAAGCTCTTGGGAGGCTATAAACAGGTGGATTACTACAAGTCCCATCTAGTAGTGAGACTCTGAACACCCTGTAGATCCTTCCCTACAATACAAAAGAAAAAAGAAAAGAGAAATTCTGAGAAAGAAAAACTAGGACTGCACAAATATTTTTCACTGCTTTGAAAGTAGGAGAAAATAATGGGGGAAAGGTGTTGTACAAGACAGGTTAACACATCCAAGCTTAAATTAGATATGCAAAAGGAAGAGGGAGTAAGGGATCCTAGAAAGGAAGGAACCACGGTCGGTGGTTTAGTTTAAAGTCATTCTAGGTTCCTTCACAAGAGGTAACTAGCTGACTTCACCTGTGTGTTCTCAGCACTGCTGTCTGGGAATTAGTGGTGAGATGCAACTGATCAGTCCTAAAATTGTGCTCGATTAAGTACTTTCAAAATGTGAACAACAATTGATTACTATATTTTAAATAATTGCTCTGTGGGTTTAGTTACTTTAAGTTATATATTTCAACAAAGAAACAGTCTGATGGATCTGATTGTCACCCGCTGGGAGCAGCCGGCCCTCTGTCCTCTGCCTTTCTCCCATCGCTTCTGCTTGTCTTGATTACATCTTGCATGGTGTGTTTGTAAACCTGTAGAGCTGGGGAAGACTGAGAAGCATGTGTTCTGAGAGCTGTGAAGGGTGCAAGAGAGTCCCTGTGGAAGCCAGGATGCCACGCTGACTCCTGTGACAGCCAGGACTGAGCCTGCGAGAACAGATGTCAAGGACAGTGTCCCTAGATGTGTGACTCGTTAGTGATCCATGTGGGGAGCTGGAAGCTGAGAATCCATTCTATGATGTTTTGGGGGTTTTGTGGGGAGGATTTTTTTTTTTTTATCTTAGTCTGGCTATCGAGCTGTTCCATTAATGTGGTACTTAACCATTTCAGTACACTAGGATGCCACATAGAATGTATAAAAGCACACAAAGTTGTCTTTGTAAAATTCTTCATTTCATCCTGGAGACGTGTTTATAGAGCTTTGCTTTTATTATAGTAAAATAGTCTCCACCTAAAGTAAAGTAGCCCTGTTCCCATCCAGACGCCTCTTGCTTGCACTATTCTTGAGGAAGAAAAGTACCCAAGAGAGCTCTGGATAATTCTTCATCCTGCACACTGCACGCTTGGCTTTCAGGGGTGTGCTCACTCTGCTTCATCACCTGGCCCACGCGGAAAGCTGAACCTAGGAAGCCATCGCCTAAGGAAGAACTTCCATTCTCCCTGTCAGCGCTATTTTCTTCTTTTGCAGAACATTCCGGAGACTTTCACAAGTGCAACTGATTGAATCGCTTTCTTTATACAGTATTCAACATAATAGAATATATTTTGATCCCATTTTAATGTCTGCAACAGAAGCTAAAGCTTTTTTAACAGAAGTTCAACACACTCACCTCCAGAAGTGAAAATAGTTTTGTAGCTAATTGTCATCTTAGAATGCAGGCAAATTGCAGGGGTAGGGAACACATGACGCACCCCCACACACATGAGCGTCTTGGGTGCCAGAAGTGGTTCCTGTTGGTGGCGTGCTTGTATCCACCCTTCATCAGCATTCCACTGGAGACAAGCCATTCCAGGGACCCTCATCGCGGGTGCGTGGAGTAACCCGTGCATCGGCTGTACAAGTGCGAGTGGCAGAGTGAGCGTTGGCAGGGCGTAGGCGGCCACACCCGCTGCCAGGCAATTTACTGCCAGAGTGTCTTTGAGTACAGTAGGATTCTGCGTTGTAAGGTGAGAGGACTAGAGATGGCTTGTGAGATCTCAGCCCTGTGTTTTCAGGGTCTGAGGACCGTTTGGGTCGTCTTCATTCTGAGACGCGTGACACGCAGTCTTATTTTGTGAAGGGCGGAGTGCAGTTTCCTAGCTGATCTCCAATTTTTAGTAACATGTCTTTTATTCTTCGAGGGATAAAGAGAAGGTGCTGTGATTTCAGGACGAGGAGGACATAGAGTGGACCCATGACACTCAGTAGAAATGTTCCAAGTCCTTCGTGAATCCCCAGGTTTATGACTCTCCCTGAGATGTGGTAGAATATAACTGAAAAGTTTAAGCCTTCCCTTTATAGTCTGGGAATGAAAGGCCTCGCCCGAGATGCGGCAGTGAGCCCTCTGTCTGGGGCCTACACTGTCCTTTTTGTTCTCCTGTGTTCCAGCCCTCTTCTGTGCCACTGGATAAATGTTCCTGTAAAAATGTGTGATGCAGGCCTTTCAGGGGGCTCATGAGTAGTCCAAACAAAGCCGGGCATGGCAGTGCACGCCTGTAATCCCAACCCTCTAGAGGCTGAGGCAGGAGGATCTTGCAAGTGCAGTCAGCGCAAGGGCAGCCTGACCTGCATAGGGAGACCCTGTCTGAAAAAGACCAAAAAAAAAGTCCAAACAAAAGCTGCAGATCTGCCACACGTTGAATCTTTCCTCACAGTTGTTTCTGTCCATTCATTTTTCTCCCCAGAAAGTTGTGTTTAACCATAGAGAAACTGCTGCCTGTAAGCGTAAGTAAGTGGTTGTCTGAAGTCTCCTGTGTGGGTACCGCACAGGCCTGCTCGCTGTGTTCGCCT
>NW_004524583.1:30220553-30249847 GCF_000260255.1 Octodon degus
TACACAAGCACAGTGTTCTTCATGCGTGTACCATCTCAGGCCCGAAGCTCATTGGGGACATTTGTTTAATTGGTAGACTAGGCCTTTACTATGTTATCACCAAGGTCAAGAGTTTTATTGTATAAGAAATGATTATTTTTTGAGTTTTCAGCAAAAATCCTTTGGCTGGATAGTTTTCTGTGTATATTGTTAGAGAACAAACAGGAGGGAAGCAACAGGCCATTGGCCATCTGAAGGCTTAATTCTGTTTAAAGATGGGAGCTCTGTGTTCCCCAAGCGTGCTTTTCATGTTCGGCAGCTTTTCTGTCTTAGAGCATGTGCGCGACCCCCACACCTTAGAGTGTGTGCGCGACCCCCACGCCTTAGAGGATACGGTTAGTGTAGCTCCCAGCTCCGTCCTTGGTTGGTGGGCGCTGAGGGGCAGGAGCACCACCTCAGCTCACCGGGGAGGCAGGCCTCCAAGCGGGTGAGGAGTGCCACGGCAGCCGGGCCAGGGCCCGACGTGGTGGCCAAGGCCCTGTGTCTGTGCCCAGAGACGCCCAGTAGTGTGCATCACCAGTGCCCGGGGCAGAGCCCACGCTAAGCAAGTTGCAACTCCACCCTGGTACAGCTTCTGACCACGGTGTACAGAACTGTGTTGTGGAGTCGTGGTCCTGAACAGAATTAACACTTCTTTAGCAGAAACCGGTGACACGGTGTGATCCTTCTTTGACCTCGGGTTTATCTAGAGGTTAAGGATAGGACTGGAGTAGAAATGGCCCGTGATAGCACACTGCACGTGACGCATTGCGTTGCCCATACTTAACATGGGAGCAGGAATAAAGCCTGGTCTAAAGCATTTAGAGACTTGGGCTAAACTGGGAGCATATCGGCATAAAAAAGAAGTTTCATTTTTTTAAATGAAATTATCACTAGCTTGTTATTTAAATGTTTGATGTTTAATTGTATTGAGCCTTTGGAATACCAAAACTCTCTACCTGGATCATAACTGCCTGACTTGAAATCAGGACCCTTCAATCCTGGAATTTGAGCGTTTTCCTGAGTTTGCTCTAGTTAGGTCCAAAGTAGGTCCAGACTTACTTTTTTTTTTTTTTTGCTCCGAATGCCTTCAAGGCAGGTTTGGCTGGCTGGAGTGTTGTGGGGATCCAACTACAGCAACCTGAGGCAGCCAGCTTTGTGGAAGCAGCCACTTAAAGAACTGAGCTAGGGCCAGGCCCCGCAGACTCACATATTTTTAAAGCCAGTGAATATTCAGTCCTTAGTTTAGGTACTGTTTTCTACTTCAGACTGTTCCCTCGTTGTTACGATTTGGTTGAGTGTGCCACCAGGGACCATACACAGAAGCTTGGTCGCCACAGTGGAGCTCGTGTGCCAGGGTAGCAGTAGGTCCTTAGGTAGCTGGGAAGTGAGCTCGTGGAGAGGAGTTGAGACCCTGCCTGCCTTTGTCCTTGTGCTTCCTGGCACAAGACACGCACGAGCGCTTTCTTCGTGTGTTCTCCTGCCGTAAAGTGCTACACTAGAAGCTCACAGCAGCCCAGCTGCCTGCTCTTGTACTTGAACCTCCAGAATGTGAGCTAAGTGAACTTTTTCTTTGTAAGTAGCCTGGCTTGAGTATTTCAGTGTAAAAATACACAGCTGGTGAATAGTTTCTTCCCCCCAAAATTACCTGTTTTTTTGGTGTTATCAGCTCTTTGTCCTTGTTTCTTTTGCGTTCTGATTCCTTGCCGTAGCCTTAGGTGATCCTCTACCCGAGGAGCCCCACTCATCATGAGTGTCCGAGCAGCTCTTTAATCGTCTCGCTTTCCCTTGGTCTGCGGTTCGCTTTCCGCCTTTGTGTGCCTGTGCACTGAGCAGGAGCTGCCGGGATCACACTGAGGTAGCCCCACCGCAGCCCCGCCTGCCCCCTTTTGCTCTCCTCGAGGCTGACCAACTTGGTGCTGGGCTTTCCCCCTGCTCTGCTCCCCAGGCGTGCCTAGGATTGGAGCAGCCTCTTCTGCGCTCTCTCCCTCCAGCCCCACACCCTGGAACCTCCAGGTTCCTCAGTCCTCAGTTTCCTGCAGTCCTCAGTGTCTATTGAGTTTCCCATTTTTAATCTTTGTCCTTGTCACTGCCTGGAGAGCCTTATTTTGCACCAGGATTTTTTTCTTAACTTAAGTTGTTGCCAAAAGCCTTCACATAAAAGACCAGCTTTCTGCTGGAAGGCTAATATAATGCAAATGGAGATGCACTCTGGTGGGTCGCCTGCCATACTTGCCATTACAGCCCTCTGTGGTCCTGCTGGCCTCCTCCGTTGCCCTTTGCCTATTGTCACTCACCCCCAGCCCCTAGGCTTATAAATGGTTGCATTTTCTCAAAGTGCCTCTTCTCCTTGGTGCCTGTGGCACTGCTCTGCTCTGCCCACTTGCTGCTCTTTCCTACAGGAAACACATACCTCCTCAGAAGTTGCTTTTAAGTTTTCCAAAATGCTGTCTTCCTGTCTTTACCTTAATGCATTTCTGGGAATATAGACATTATTAAATATCTTCTTCATAGAATTTATCATACTTCATTTTAATCTTTCCATTTTTCAATAGCCTGTCTTACTCATCTTTGTATTTTGAGAACCAGCTACAGGCTCTGGCCTTTTATAGGCTCCAGTAAATAAATAGGGCAGAAGTTACTCAATTTGGAGAAAATCAATGAGTTTCTCTTTGTAAAAAGTAAAGGACAGGTAAAATGCTTTGTAGATGATAAAACCCTAATATTGAAACTAGTCTAAAGTTGAACTTTCTTTGGTCTTTGCTGCCTAAATTTAGCATACTTCTGTTTTTAAGAGTATACTATATTCTGTTGATGAAACTTGCCTAAATTGATGTAGAAATTCTTAATCCCCCTATACGGGATTTTAGTTAGAATTGCATAGCAGGGTTGTACCTGTCATCGAGATAAGGTAGCAAAGCTGAAGGCTGGGCTTCATTTGGAGCCACCGGGGCGTGCTGTCTTCCTCTCGTGGGCGCTGACGAGCTCTGGCGTCTGCCTTCGGGTTGGAGTGGACACTCTGCAGGTGCGTGTGGTTAGATGATGCCGCAGTGGAGGGTCCTGTTCACACGTGCGGGAAGGCACACTGCCTGGCTCTCTTTCATTTCCACACTGCAGTGTGGCTCCCGGCTCAAGGTCCTGAGCTGCTGGGTGGTTGTTCCTTGAGCTGCTTTGTGCCCAGCCCAGGGAAGCTATCCCGTAGGGCCTCCTTCCCTGCAGAGCTGCCCGGGCTGCAGTCCAGTCCCCCTGGGCACCCTCAGCCCACCAGAGCACCGCTGGGCAAAGGTGTTGTGCAGGGACAAGGAAAGCTTCCTGCCCCCGTAGGCATGCGGTGAGCCTGTGAGCCTCCAGAAGCAGGCTGCATTGTCTCTGATGATGATGTCATAGTTAACTGTTGAAACAGCATAAATTCAGAATGCCTGACATGCTAACATGGTGCTGAGCTGTGCATTGGCAGACGTCATAGGAAATTCTATTTTTAAAAAGTCTGTACAGGGCCGGGAATATAGCTCAGTGATGTAAGTGCCTGCCTGGCAAGTGCAAGGTCCTGAGTTCGATCCCTGGTAACACACCCCCCCCCCAAAAAAAGGTCTGTACAAATTAGAGGGACCTTAGATATTTTAAAAAGCAGTTGTATCTGGCAGGTACAATAAGGTAGCATGTGATAGTATGGTCCCATGTGTCTCCCTCCAAGGCATTATACTCCTGTATACACCCAACAGCTGGGTCCTATCTTCTTACCTAGCTCAAGGAGAGGCTGTTTCAGAGCCACCCTGGGAGGCCCAGCCTGGTCCCACCTCATGGATTGGCTTACAAGAACAACAGTCTTCCCAGGTCATGCTTGGGCCCCTTCCCCATCACATGCACCAGTCATGGTGAGAAATCGTAAAAGCCAAAGCTAACATGTATCCTTCTGTAACCTTCCTGAAAAAATGACCTAAGATCTGCATCATGAAGATCCCTCTGGATGGTGACTGAGAGGCAAGTTGGGGTCTGCCACATCTGTAAATTGCTGGGGAAAAAATGGATTTAGTTTCCTTTTGACCCACAGGAACTATTGCTGTGGAAAGAATGAGGTGGGCAGGGTGTCTGTAGGGCTGGTCCGCAGAGATGTAGGGGTCTCTTCCCCTGAGCATGTGGGCCTTATTGCTGGGCTCTCTGCTGATCGATAGACCACAGAGGGCATAAAAGAAGGCAGAGCTTCAGGCCTGGAAGTGGGGTTCTGGGCCATTCTCTCTAGGGTCAGCGGGGTGATGACAAGGAGCAGCACAAATACACAAGGTGGTGTGGGGCTGGCTCAAACCTGTGGCCCTGCTTGGAAGTGTATGTGGGCACCAGCCTGCTCCCTCAGGGAATCAGGATGGACCTTACTGGTCTTCTCATCTGTCGCTTTTTGCTTGGCTCGTAGTTTTCCATATAGCACACAATGAGTAGAGGTGGAGGAAGGTAGAGCTTGAAAATAATTTGGATGTTGCAGAACTCAAAATCTCTGAAGTCTAGGAGTAACAGTGCTGGTAGAAGAAGCCTGTGGGGAGGAAGGCAGGTTGCGTGGTGTCCCTTTGAGTTAGCAGCGAAGAGGAGGAGGGGCCTAGAGACCATGGAAGCACGCATAGGCAGGCACTCTGCAGGAAGGCTGGAGGGCCGCACTGAACTTCACGTTTGAGTGTCATCCTTTTTGTTTGTGTAATGGGGTAACAGAATATGTCTTTTTATTCTATCTAGTCTTTTAAAATTTTAGCATGGCTAAAAACTGCTCTGCAGGGGCCAGGGAGATAGCTTAGAATAAGCACTTTCCTGGCAAGCGCAAGACCCTGAGTTGAATCCCTGGTTCCACTAAAAAATAATAAAAAAATAAAAACTGCTTGGCTTCTCACTAAAAGATTTGGTTGTGACTTTTTATAACATGTTTTTGGGGATTAGTGGAGGGCAGTACAGAAAAACGAGATTGGTATTTGTGCAAACTAATTGATTCTTACTTAGATGTGTGTTGCTAAACTTTAGGCTTTGTTTTACTGGGTCTTTTCCACCTTGGCAGAGGGGCTTGGGCATTTGAGTGTTTCTGTTGGACCTACTGGCCTGGGTCTGGAGGATCAGCTCTGACCAAACCTCTGCCCTGCCTCAGAACTTCTGCACTTCCCTGTTGCCTTACAGATGGAGTGTTTCCTCAGCTAGCCACGCAAGGGCTGGCCCAGCAGCGCCTGCTGGCCTTCGGGTGTGGTCCCTGGCAGCCACTCCCCTGGTGCCCAGTGCTCCTGCCTAACGTGTCACGGTGGGCAGGGCATAAACCCCTCACTTTCTGGTTCTTAGTAACCTGACTTTTGTGGATGGTTTTGTGCTGACTTCACCTCTAAAGTATTTACTTCATGAAGCCTTCTTTGCCCTAGTTCTCCTACCTAGGTCTGACTGATACCTGGCTGCGGCCCTCTGCACTCGTATGTGTGTTAACCTCTCGTGATTGTTTGTGTTTTCCTTAAACATTATAGGTGACTAGTATTGAGTTCATGTTTTGTGCCGGGCTCTGTCCAGGACCTTTGTGTGAGTTTCCTCACTTCAACCTCCACTCATCAACCCTGCGGCTGTTGTCTGTCCTGCCTGTGGAAGGATGCCCATGCTTGAGAGACGAAATGATTTGGACACGGACATTGCTGCAGTTAGTGGGAGTGCTGAAATTAGCGCAGGTCTTCTGACTCCGGAGCCCCCATCACAGTCCAGCACGCACAGAGTGGACACACATGAGGGGCATCTGGTCACACTTGCAGTCAGGGGCGGCTTCTTGGGCCTGGGCTTGGCGCATTTGTGCAGGGTCTTGTGCTTGCTTGGTGCTCCAGAAAAAAAAAAGCACCCTTAGATTGGAAATTCACTCATCTCAGGAGACACCCGTGATGCAGACCAGGCTCTGACCCTCAGCCCGCTTGCCAGCAGCTGCGATAACCCATCTGCTTTGGTTGGGAAGTGCCTCATTGTCCCAGCTTTATAAAAGAGGTCTTCCTCATTGTGAATAGGCCTTATCAGAGGAGGTTAGGACAGGGTTTCCTGACCCAGATCAGCAGGTCAGGGATGAGTGGCAGTTCTGGTCACGAAGCATACAGTGGGAAGACGTGAGAGATGGTGGATAAGTACTTGAACTTGCATACAACTTGTTCAGTCTTGTCTTGCATAGAGCACTCACGTGACCGTGGGCCATTTTAAAGAAAAACTTTTAGAAACATAATTCTGCAGATATCTTTCTTGATGTGCTCTGATGAAGGCAAAGTATTTTAACTTGGTCCTGTTCCCTGGGTAGATAGCACTTTATTACTAAGTTGTGACAGAGTGCCATGTTTGATTATGGGCTTGAGCGCCCCGTGTGTCAGTCACGGCTGCTGTTTGAAACGCTCTCATTTCTTCTGCTGTCGTTCCTCTGTTTGACTTGGGTTGCTGGGGCCTTGTCACCTTGGACACCTTTAAGCAGTAGGTGTCCTCGGGGAGCCAAAAGCAAGCCATCAGGGTGCAGTTAGCCCTAAGTACCGAGGAAGCTGTCATAGCACTGACTGCGGACACGGAGTCCCACACCCATGGATGGCTGCCGCTGTGATCAGCCGCAGCCAGGCTTGGTGAGCCTGCTGTGGACGCCTACCTAGTCGTCCTGCAGGGCAGTTTACGCCAGGGGAGGGATGAAAGCACAGGTGTTCCTTTAGTAGAAACCTGAAATATTTTTTGACAGCTTTTAATCCTAATATGAAAATAGTGCTGGAAAAGGAAGAGGCTGGTACTGACCTTGGGCCGTCTTCTCATAAGGGTCCAGCCCCCCTTCAGGTCTCCGCTGTCTTGGCAGTGAAATGCAGTGCGCATAAACGAAAAGCAGCTTCACGCGGCGTCCCGCTCATCAGGTGGGCCGCGTGCCGGCTCTGATGCTCGCGAGGTCGCAGCTGCTGTGTGCTTGGTGTAATTTTTAAAAAAGCTAGTGCTTTATTTCTGCAGCAGAGAGGGCCCCGACTCCTGTATAGTCTGGGTTATTTTACCTATTTCTTGAATAAAATTTTAAAATGTAGGAAGAGAATCTTCTGAAATTAATGCTAAAAAGCTTTAGGAAAATTCCTGATGGGTACCAGATTTAAAAAAAAAAAAAACATTATTGCTTTCATTCAACAGAATTGACAGATCTCATAGCAATTGAAAGAGGTATTGATCTTCGTTCTCATTAATAGCAAGTGTTCAGGGCCCTTTAGGACTAGACCAGCAGCAGGTGTAGTGGTGCACGCCTGTAATCCTAGCACCGGGAGGTTCAGGCAGAAGGACTGCAGTGAGTTCAAGACAAAGCTAGGGCTGGCCTGATAACTCAGCGGATTAAAGCGCCTGCTTAGGCAGAGCACAGTGTACCAGATATACAAATAAAGAAAAAAAATTTTTTTTAAAGGGGAAAAAACCACTAGAGCTGAAAGGCCTGGACTTATCTCAGAAGACTCTTTGTGACCCTGCTCTGGTTCAGGGACACTGGGCACAGCAACCCTTGAAATAGATTATACCTGCGCAGTGGGGCTGGGCAGACAGGCTCAGGTCAGCCCCTGGCCCCGGAGCAGCTCTCGGAACTCTCTAGCCTTGCTGAAGCTCTGCCGGCGTGGACCTCGGGTCCCTTCCATTCCCTGATAGGCATCCAGTCCAGAGTGTTCAGAAAGAACAGTGAAGCAGTGTGTCGCAAGAATAAGAGCAGTTCTGAGCATCTCCCTGCCCGCCACACGTGCGTAGTGAGCCACGAAAGCACTGGGTGGCGTTCTGTCGGTCGCCGTATGCGGCTGTGCGTGCAAGCAGTCAGGAAACAAAGCCCCTATTGAGGTATAGAAGTCGAAAAAGACACAAGAATGGGAAGGAATGCCAGCCTTCTGGAAACTTTGGGATGGCTCCAGTAGCCAAAAAAATTTCCTGATACATTTGCCAAGTAAAAGAGTTGAGGTTGAGAGCTAGCTCGAGAATTTCAGCTTAATACACATTTTGGAGAATAGGCTGGGGCTGCTAAGCTGTAACGATGGATGGTGAAGTTGCGTCTTGACTCTTGTTAACAAATTGTGTTTTCATTTCCTCAAAGCGTGAACACCTCACTCGGCTCATAAATACAGGTCATTGCCATATTTGTTCGTTGAGAAGAGACTCCATGTCACCAGGCCCCTGGGTGCTGCGTGGCCCCGGTTGTCTTCCTATTCTACTACTGCTGCCCTCCCAACTTTATTTTACCACCTCTTCCTCTTCATGTAAGAAAACCAAAGCAGCTCCAAACTGTGTCCATAGTTTCTCTATACTGGGAGCACGCGGCAGCTAAGCTCTTAGGGCAGAACAGAGCGCAGTGTCTGGTTACAGCTGGACTTGGGCCATCCTCAGTCCTTAGTGTTTGATAACTTATTCCACTTGTTTCTCTTACACTCCCGTCTCCTTCCAGTTACTTAACTATGACAAATTTGGGAGAGTTCCTGTAGAAAGGAGTATAACGACATACTTTTTTATGGACTCTAGATAGAGGTCTCGATCTTTCACCTGTCATACCATGTTACTAAAGAAGGGGTAAGCCGGAGTTCTGCTGACCTTGGCCTGCCGGGCTGCCCACACATGACCCACACCAGGACTGGGAATTCGTTAGGGTCTGTGCAGCATGCCGAGCGCTTCTCAGAGTGCGGAATGGCACCAGGGCTGTGGTGACTAAAGCAGCAGACGAGGTGAGGTCAGCTGAGACTCACATGCGTGGTGGCTCACATAAGCAGGTACAGGCACTGTCAAGTTAATTTTTTCAAACTGCATCTATCACATTAAAAAAGCATGTAACACATTGTAGTTACCAACACAAAGATTGCTGACAGTGGTGAGAGAAGTTTCAAGAGCCTGCCTGTGTGCTGAGCTCCCCGTCACATTTCCAGCCTGGTGTCTCTGGGTTGTCCTGCCTCGTGCTGCTTGGACGGGCATGGTCAGTGAGCCCTGTCGCTGTTTGGAAGGTGGATGCTCTGCAGAGTTGATTCCCTGACTTCACCTGCACCTCCAGGCTTGTTTCTTATGGTTAAGAAACTGTGTTAACTATGTTGTAAGTAGGCCAGCAATACAGTCCAGTGGCACAGTGCCTGCCTGGCAAGTGCAAGGTCTGGAATTCGATTCAATTCCCAGTGCCAAAAACCCCAAAAATCTTTGTTGTAATTATAATAAGTTACAGGTTTTAGCACATCATTATTGGTGAAGAGCCACTCCTAGCTTGGGCATCTGATGGGACTGTGTGGGCCCTTGTCCAGAACCCTCTTCTGTCCCTCATCAATATATTTCTAACAGGATTTTCTGTCTTCCAGAAAACACTGAGACATGTAAAGATAAGTAGGCACAGTCTTTTTCCTTTAATCTACAATCTAGTAAGGAGGTAGGCACTGGACTAGCCTCTCTATGGGATGTGCTGCAGTAACACAAAGAACAAGCCCAGCAGGTTCAAGGAGGCTCTGTTTATGAATTCAGGATAAGCTGTAGGAATTAGGCCTTGGGGGGATGTTGTGTGAGTAGGAAAAAGAGGGGAGCTTCCCAGCAGGGGAGCGAGCTGGGAGAAGGTGTGGCTGTGGTGAGTCTGAGTCAGCCTGCTCAGGACAGAAATGCTGGGAGTCGGAGTGGAGGTGAGAGTGGGGTTCGGTGGGCGGTGGGCGGCTCCAGGCCCTGAAGGTGGAACTAGACAAAGGGAAGGCTGGAGAGGGAATGGTGGGGGCTTTTGGAGGGGTGGAGTAGAGAGAGCCCAGAGCCAGAGGCGGGAGGGGACCATTTGCGGGATGGAGATGAGAAAAGCAGGCGGGAGGCAGCCACTGCAGACCAGAGAGCACTGCTGTCCTTGTGCTTCCAGGACCAGCACCCAGGGGTGCTGAGGGACGGTTTGCTCAGAAAGCAGGAGTTGAACTTAGTTAAGCCAGCTAACTCTGGAGGGTGAGGACAGAAGAGAGAAATGACTTAGGGATATTCAGCCTGACATGATAGATGTAGGGAGGACTGCTTCGGGGCATTGTGGCATAGGGAAAGCCTGTCAGCTGTGAAGAGGCTTGATCTGAATCCCGGGTGAAGACGTCTGTGCGACAGCTGGAGAGAGCTCTGGCTGCAGCTGAGCCCGCCCCGTGGAGGGAGCAGGCGGACTTGGGGTCATACTCCTTGGCCTCTGACTTCATTCTGTAGCTGCTAACAGAGCTTCGCCCTGTGCTTTGCCCTGTGATCCTGTTACCCCTTCTGTGGGCTCCCCGCGTCTGAAAGCCCCCGTCCCTTGCTGCAGAGGGCATAGGCTCACGGCGGGGCCAGCCTTTCTCGTTCCCATGAACTGGGCTGCGTGTGCTCCAAGTACCTGTGCTTGTGCTTAGTGTCATTTGGCCGTGGAGATCTGCGGTGAGCTCTTCTAAGAAGCGGAAACGCACCCTGTGAGGGATCCAAGAGCTCTGAGTGGCTCGCAGTGGGTTTAGGGTCCAGGAGCCTGCTCATCATAACTTAGATTCCACCTACACGACTTAGATTTTGCTTTTTGGCTGTTGAATGGGACTGCCCTGCCCAGCAGTGAGAGTCAAGAGACTTGTGTTGGCATTTGCTTTCAAAATAGCATTGTTATTAAGGTTTAGTTGATTGATAGTCAAGGGTTTCAACATCACTTGTTGATCTCCCTGTGATTTGGCCCAAGGCAGCAGGAACAAAACCTGTGTCCCCGGACCACAGAGCTCTGGCTTCTACCTCAACAGCCAGCTGGCCAGTAGAAGACCCTGACAGCTCAGAAGCAGGTCTGTCAGGGACCATTAGCCCCTCTATTGTGAAGTGTTGTAAGCTCAGTAACTGACAATGTCCAGCAACTCCAGTTCTGTGCATTTCTTCGTGCAGCCTCAGTGCCGCTGCCAAGCAGAATTATAGTACCATACTAGCGGCAGTTGGAATATTCATTTTAAGCTCGGAGTAATAAAGTGGGAAAACAAGCACACAGGGATCTCACCACGCTTGTGTGCTCTCAGAAGCCTCGTAGGAGAAATTGGTATTAATTACTGCGTTACTGCCGCTTGGGTTCAATTATCCCCTGCTCTACCGTGTTGGGAAACTGCACGAGTGGTTCCCAGTTCCGTCCTGGCAGCGCTGGGGAGCATTCCTTTTTTATGCCTCTTCCCCCACCCACTTCAAGCAAGTTTTCCTGTGCTTCATGGAGAGTAGCATCATGGGAAAGTCTCTTTTGCAGGCATCTGGCAGGCTTTGCTTTCATTGTCTCGTGAAGTCGCTGCCTTTCTCGCATTTATGTGACATTATGCATCATGCCTCTTCCTGGTATTTTCCCTGTAAGTTGTTGACTTCGTGTTTTTTATTTGCCCGTGCAGCCTGTCTCCTGGTTCGGACATCTATGTGACGGTCTCCTCCATGGCTTTAGCAAGATCCCAGTGTCGTAACTCCCCTAGCAACCTGTCTTCGTCCAGCGAGACTGGCTCTGGTGGGGGCACGTACCGACAGAAGTCCATGCCCGAGGGGTAGGTATGCTGCCTGGCCGCTGCTGGCTCCGTGCCTTTCACCTGCACACTGGTGCATGGTTTGCCTTCAGCCAGCCCTGACTCACCTACGAGGAGCAGGGGAGTGTGGCTGATACGCCACACAGAAAGTGTTTCTGTGGCAGGTTCAGGCTGCTCTTAGGAAGTTCATCTCTCACCTCGCACTTTACCAAGGTCTCGATGGCAGAGAAATTGAATTGCATCGATGTGTCTCTTATGTATATCACCTAGTATCACAGGAAGGAGCTTGTCATTTCATATTTCCTCCAGAAAGGCTACTTAGCATGGAGTTTGTATTTTTGTATTACTGTTAACAAAGGGAAAATTATAATCACATCCTATCATTTAAGTCTTCTAAGGTATTTTTGGGGGTTTTGGGCAGGGTGTGTTTTGTTTGTATTCATTGAACAGCCAAGCATGATGGCACAATAATCCGAGCACTCAGGAGGCTGAGGCAGGCAGGAGGATCACTGTGAGTTTGAGTTCAAGATCAGCCTGAAGTACATAGTGAAACCTACCCCCACCCAACAAAAAACATCTTCAGTGAAAACACCGAATACCCAAATGTAACTATTTGCTTCCTTTTATAATTTCATAAATTATAAAATCTATGAAGTAGACTAGGGATATAGTTCAGGTACTTGCCTAACATACACAGGGTCCGGGGTTTGATCCCCAGCACCTTAAAAAAAAAAAAAATTACATGATTTTTATAGAGGCCACTGGAAGGGGAAAAAAGATTATGAGGTCTGAAGCTAAGGCACATTAGATGTCTGGCACTCAGGCAGCCTTCACTCTGAGGGAAGGTAGAAGGACCATCAAAGGCGGCCTGCTGAGGCCCTCCCCACGGAGCCTGAGAAGAGCCATTTCAAAATCAGATGGAGGTGTTGATGAAAGTGAGTGTTTCTATTTTCTCAAAATATATTTTTAACAAATGGACATACAAAATGAACAAGCTTATTGATAATACCCTCACATAAAAGGTACTTCTTATATAGTAGCATTTGTTGGGTTTTATAAACGTTAAGTGTGACTGTCATTACTGAATATGTGCGCTAGCAGAAGCCAGGTGACAGGACCAGTGTTGAGCATACCCTCCCACAGCACTGCCTCTCCAGGACTCCCTCCTAGCCCGCCTAAAATGCACATTTCTCGTTTTAATTGCTTCAGTAACAATTGCAGGAGAAAAGTTAATGAATTGCATGTTATTGCACTGCATCACAAGCCCAACTAATTATTTCTTGCTTTAATTAGATTTTAAATGGCTGGTTTGCCTTCAAAATGAAAAATTCACCACAACTTCAGTGTTAGTACAGCACTGAAATATAAATGAGCCAAGAGAACGGAGGGTTTTTTTTCTGTCTTTGGTAATACTTCTAATGTATACCACAACCCAAAACAAGTGAAGCGTTGTGGTGAACAGTGATGCCCAAAGCAGGATTCTAGCGCCCTGCCGCTCCAGTTGTGTCAGTGAGGTGGGGCTCTCCCGTGGGTGCTCAGTGAGTACATCTCTTCCATGGGTGGTAGTGGGGAGCTGGCATCCTTTGTGAGGTCCTTTGGGACCGTAGGCCTGGCTGCACAATGTCTTTCTCACTTGGGGAGACTGTCCGTAAGGCAGATACGCCATTTTCCCCTGGATCCCACGCAGTTCTGTGTATGCTGGCAGGAGGCGGCGGAGGTCCACAGTCGGATGACTCCCATGCGATGCTCATGGCTCAGCTTTGGTCCTGAAGTTCCCTTTGCCATCTCCTGTGCAGCCTGCCCCAGACTAGTGTGTATGTTCAAGTCCATAGTGAAGCCCAGCGGTGTGCCCTGCCGCCCGCAGGGGCAGCATCGTCTCAGGAGGTTGGCACACAGTAGGTGCCCGTGAATGTGGCACGCACCTCAGTGTCCTCCTTCCCTGCAGTGGCCTCGGCATGTGCATCCGTATGAAATGTGCCTGCCCAGTCCCTGGTTCACAATATTGAAAATACAGTATTGCAATCAGTTGAGAGATGCGATTTACTCGGGAGATTAATAATAGCTGCCCTATTTGGGGAAGAGAAGACACTTGGAAACCTTGAGACAGGAAAGAGAGGTAGGGAAAAATCATATTTGAAAACTCAGAGCCTAGTCAGGCATGGTAGCACACACCTGAGATGCCAGCACTTGAAGGCGCAGGCAGAGAGATGGCCCTGAGTTTGAGGCCAGCCTGGACCACATACGTAGTGAGAACCTGTCCTTGAAAAAAGAAGTCTTTTTACCCAGCTTGGAAATTCATTGTAGGGCCCAGCACGTTACGGATTTCTGAGGTGCTGTCGTGCAGCACAAGCCAGAGAGAAAGATTGCTTGGGTGGTGAGGACACCCAGACAGCTTTCTTCAGCGCTGTTAGATGAGGGGTGAGGAAAGTCGCAGGGCAGGGGAGCCCTGCTCTGTTAGCCTCGTCAGAGCCTCTCTCTTCCCTGGAGAGGCGTGGGCTGCCTCATGAGGCTGAGCATCCCTTCATGTCTCGTGGGTCGTCAGCCGTGCAATGGCTCTCACCCCCCTGCAGGTTATGCCTGTGACTCAGGCTGTGCATACGCAGGTGCTCCTTCAGACAGGTGCAGCTAAGCTCTTCAATAAGATGCACAGTGTAGGATTTAGAGCAGTTTGGTCTGAGCCCCTGGCAGACAGTATCTTTGCACACCTGATACTAGGATGTGTTGGTGCATACTGCAATCACAAGTTCACAGGTAAAAATGCTTTTCAAGGAAAAGTTTAAGTCTGCCTTGCCTTGTCATTTAAAAGCACATGGCTAAAAAGTACTTGACTTTAAGTTCAAAGATTTAAAAAGGTGTCACTAGTTTCCACTGCTGCTATAAAATAAAAGTGAGATTAGAATTCATTTTTAACTTGTCTGTGCCCTTTCAAAATGTTTTAATTTAGTACAGATTTAAAATAAGGGTCATAAGGTCAGGGTTTGTTCAATTCACTCTTGAACTAAACTAAAATTCTGTTCAGAGAGGAAGTACCAAAAAGCATAATTGTGATTTTTTTTTTCCTAAATATTTTCACTGAAGTTTTCCATAGATCAAGGTTATCTCTAGGTCTAGGTGTGGTGGTGCATATCTGTAATACCAGCACTTGTGGGCTGAGGCAGGAGTTCAAGGCCAGCCTGAACTGCATAATGAGACCCTTTCTCAAAAAAAAAAAAAAAGTTTTGTTTTTAATAATGGCCGTGTCCTGGTTTAAGGCACCTCTGCCTAGTACGCCTTGTGACTGGACATGTAAGTGCACAGCATTTGTGCCAGATTGGCACCTGGGGAGATGATGTAATAAATGGTTTACTAAAATATTTTTGGGTTTTTTTTGTTGGGGGTAGGTACCAGGAATCAGGCTCTGGACCTTGGGCTTGCCAGGCAGGTGCTTGTGTTGCTGAGCTATATCCCTGGCCCCTGAAATATTTTTATAGCCTTCTTTGTTTTTTCAGATATTGTATATATATTTTTCTCCTTTGAGTCCTGTGATAGAATTGCCATATTGCACATAAATAAACTGAGTCAGAAGTCTGGTGACCTTGCTGAGTCACACTGGGTGGTGGAGCCCAGCCCGACACCTCGTCTCCCCCTTTCCAGTGTCCCTCTGCCTGGCCCACCCCGTAATTATCAGCTGTAACAGCTAAGATGCTCGTTGCGTGCAGCAGTGGACACAAGTCCTGTTTACTTAGCTGTGTCTGCCACTTAGAGGTTCCCTGGTGACCACGCGTGGATTAGCGAGAGTCCTCTGTGACTGGTGGACTTCTGTACTCCAGCCCTTTCTCTGAGCTCGGATTGACTTTGCTGATAATGCTTATCAAAGCATATGCTTTAATTAAGCAGGTATTATTAATTAAGCAGGCATTATCATTTGACTTGGGGGGGATAAAAGTGGGTCACTAAGGAGCTAAGTCTTCTTCCAGAATCAGCATTCACCTTTATTCATGCAGCCTGCCTGCTTCCAGAGTGCCCCTCCGAGGGGCAACTGCAAATGCCCGCTTTCCAAAAGTGGGTTCTCTGCAGTATAAGTGACCAGCCTTTGTCTTTCAGACCACAGAGCAAGTGTTCAGAAGCACTTTTTCAAGAACCCATGACCTAAATGACTTTGTAGATCAGTAAGTTAAGAGAAGCAAACCTCCAGACTCTACTGTGTCAAAGATACATATGAGAGATTTAGACTGTGAAATTTTTCCCTTGGCTGAGAATGAGGGCCTGAGCTTGGCTATGAGAGTGTGAACATTGTGGTTTTCATTGCACACATCTCGGGTGGCTTAGTCCTGATGCCCTGCCGGTGTTAATAGCCTGTGAGTCTTTCTGAGGTCACGGTGTACACATTTCCACACCCATGCACGCAGGCATGTACCTGTACTGACACAGAAGCAAGAACTAGTAGCATCTGTCATCGGTGTCACCCAGGAGCTTGCCCTCACACCCAGGCTCCCTCATACTGTCTTTGTCTTTGTCTGGGGGGTCGCTTCAGGTTTGGAGTGGGCCGACGGTCCCCAGCCTCCATTGACAGACAGAACACCCAGGCGGACCTCGGCGGCGGCGGTGGCAAGGCCACGCCCAGCTGGCAGAGGAGTGAGGACAGCATCGCTGACCAGATGGGTAAGTAGCGAACTGCTCCGAAGCACAAGGGCTTGTGACGGGCCGCTGGACTGCCTGGTGACAATGTGCTGGAGGCTTTGTGTACACAGCACAACCTTGCTTATTAAGTAGTCACTAGAGTTAAGTTTCTGGTAGACGGTGCATACGTGAGAGCAGCAGGGAACTCCTGTGAGCAAAGGGGCTCTGGGTGACCCCAGACAAGCATAAACAGAACACAGCAATCTGTACTCAGCACCAGGAGTAAAAACGAGCCTAAAAGCCACTTGTACCCTAAGTACGTTTGTCCTCCCTTGTCATTGCCTACTTCCTCGAGAGATTTCTTGGTGTTCTTAATGTCAGGTTAAAAAAAACTGTACAAAGTGGGAAGAAATACAGTGACTTAGTTACAGCTGTAGCTTAGTTAGGTACTTGTCCTCCTTTATGTGCATTTTCTTTAGTTCCTTCTTCTCCATTATTAAACTGTCAGCTGAGGAACTGTCTTCGCAGAATAAAAAGCTAGATCAAAGAGTTGCCCCAGTAAGCCCTTATTTAGATTTGAGGTGCGCAGTCCCCCTCATCTGTGTGTGTGTGTGTGTGTGTGTGTGTGTGTGTGTGTGTGTGTGTTGTAACTCCAGAACACTCGTTGATACAGTACAATTTTGCTATGAAACAAGACAGTCTCAGCATACTGCATGGGGGTGTGGCCACAACGAGGCTGACACAGCACAGACTTTGGTCTGTTAGGCTGGGTTTTCCTCGCCTCCGTATTATGTCAGGAAGCGTTATCATCAATAAGAGATTTTAAGTTTTTTGAAAGATGTAAATTTCAGGGATGGGGCCGGGGAGATGGCTCAGTAGAATAAGCGTTTCCCTGGCAAGTGCAAGGGCTTGAGTTCAATCCCTGGTTCCACCCAAAAAATAAATAAGTAAATTTCAGGGATGAAAAGATACACTTTTAATGCAGAGGCCCCTTATTTTCTATTCTCCCCAGATTCAGGGTCTTGTCCTGGGTCAGTGGCTCTGCCCAGTCATTGCACCAGCCGTGAGTGTAGTGCGCAGCACATTCAGCTGACAGGAGTCAGGCAGAGAGCTGCAGCTCTTGGGTCTGAGGATGTGTTTTGCTCCAGCAGCTTCAGAGAGATGTGCTGTGCTGGGGAAGCCATCTGTCATTCCTCCCTTACCCACCTACCCCCAGTGCAGAAAACCTGAGCATATTCTGATCTGCTTTTCTGCTCTTGACAGAACGTTTTTAATCCCATATGTTTTGCTACCCCTGAGATGGTAACGACACTTGTGAGAAGGACCCCTCCTTCGTCTTGGCTTTAGCGGCTTTTTCTGGCTCCTGCTGCAGGCGTTGAGCGAGGCTGCCAGCAAGCCCTGCATGCAGTGTGCAGAGCTCAGAGCATACTTCCGGCTTGGGAAGTCACGGAGGCCTGGGAGGGTGCCCCAGAGGGTGATGTCACGGTGGAGCCGTAGTCCTCTCTCGCCCCCTGCCCCCGCTGCTGTTTTCCTCACATGGATTTTTGTTTGGTGGCTTTCCCTTCTTGACAGGTGAGGCTCAAAAGTGAATGTTGATGAAGCTCTGAAACATATTTCTCATCCTTTTAAGGCACGCCTTCTTTTTTTAAGGCAGCCTCAGAGCCTGCCCCAAGAAGCCTTTTGCTCGGTTGTGGAATTGAGGTCCAGGTGGTAGCTTTTCTTCACTCAAAATCTAAGGCTTTGAATAAAATGCTAACATTAATTTTTATAAGCTTTGGTATTCCAGTATATTCATTCTGGGAGAATTACCCAACCTTTCCTAATGGACAGTCAGAGTGCAGGGTTTAGTAGGTACAAGCCAGCCTAGAAAGAATTCAAGAGAAATACTTTATTGTTCATTACACGATGCTGAATGTAGGAAGGGCTGAACCTTCTGCACTCAGTTTGTGGGACTGACTTCCTGCAGTGGCTTGCATGGATGGAGACCTCCGCTAGACGGGCCCTTTGTTCTTCTACAGCAGGTGCTGCGTGGACTCTGCTGACAGCACCCAGCTCTGCATGGTCAGCTGGCTCTCTCGTCTCTGCAAACATTGATTTTTCTGCCTCTCTGCTCTTGGAAGTGGTTGAGAATCAGGCTCAGGGGTGGGCTGCCTGCTCCTCTATGTGGTAGGAAGAATCGCAGAGGCCATAGTTCTTGTTCTTAGCTACAGGTGTGGCTGAGTTGTTTCTCTCGCTGTTGGAGCCTCGTCTTGAGCCCTGGTTTGGAGTCCAGAAGGAAGCAATTGTTTTAGTAAACTAGCTGCTGTGTGTCTTTTCTGTTGTGCTTAGCTTACAGTCATAGAGGACCTCAGGATTTCAATTCTTTTGTCCTCGAGCACCATGAATACACAGGTAAAATATACCCAAGTGCCATGGTAAGTAACACGTGATTGCGTCCATGCCTGTGGAGGTCATGTAGGCTGAGCTAGGTTAGCCATACTTCGAATGAATTTCATAAATTTAATCCATATATTCTAAACTCCCCCCCCCACCAAAAGTTGATTCCAAACATCTCTGCATTGTTCATGGCCTTTGACTTGGTGGTATGTGGCTCTGCTGATGTGTATGATGGGACACATTGTCACCAGCTGCGAGCTTTACCCGTCAGCCACTTAGCTCTGACATGCTATCTATTGTGTAGACTCTTAACAAGCTTCCTGCAGAGATTCGGAGTTGGCTGGCCAGTGAACGGGAAGATGCGGTGGCACACCATATCGTTTGTCACCATGTGTTCCCCTGCTCAGTGCCTGCACCATAATGCCCTGTGCTGTATTCCAGAGCCTACGTGCCACCTCCCAGCAGTAGCCAAGGTACTGCCAGCTTTCCGGGAGAGCCCCGGTGGGAGATTAATGCGGCAGGATCCAGTGGTGCATTTGTCTCCAAACAAACAAGGACACGTAAGTGAACTGTGAGCTTACAGAAGTAATAGATTCCCAACAACTTAGCAGTGTGGAAAAGGACGGGTCTGTTCTGCTGCTCTTTGCTCTGCGAGATGAAAAATAAAGCCGTAGATAGCCCTGGAATTCCTGCGGCTCTGGCCCTCACCTTGCTTTGAGGTAAATGAGAGCTGCATTGTTCTGCCCTTGCATGTCTGCAGGTCTGAATGGAAGATTGTCCATTTTTTATCAGAAGCAGTCCCAAAATGTAAGGAATAGAAAGATCCCAGAAAGAAATTTTATTTGCTTGTGCAGTTGTGAACATGGGATACTGTTGGAGCACCAGCCAAGGAAACACGTGGGTTCCTCACGGCTGCCCCCCGTCTTCCCCAGCTGTACATGTGCGCTGTAGTGTAGTAACCCATAACCCAGGATTCCTTACCACTTAACAGGTGTAATTGGGAATAGCCTTTCTCCCTCTTGAAAGACAGTCCATTTCCTTGGTCTCACTTCACTTGAATGTGTATTTGCTTTGCAGTTGTTTCATGGGATGGGGCAGTACTCCACTTTGTAGTCACAGATGTACAAGGTGCGCAGAGAACTTTCTGTGAGCAGGCTCATACGAGTTCTGTTCTGGAGGAGTGAACATTGAAGCTGAGAACTGTGCAGCCTAACCCTGTATGTACTCTGTGAAGAGACTACTAAGGAAAGGTGATGTCACTGTTCTACTTGGAAGTGATACATTACTTAGATTAATCTGAATTTCCCCTCCCTCATTAATAACTTTTGTATTGACATCATGGTGAGATACTATTTTGGGATAGGATTGAGTTGAGAACTTACATTAAAATTGATTTCACCTGTTTCCTTTTTACTTGTGGCTGGTAGAAAATTTCTAGCACATCTAGGGGCCATGTTCCTGGACACTCTGGTAGGTCTGTTTGGATCAAACACATCTAAAGGGCCAGCAGCCATGCACGGCTGGGTGCTCCATGCTGACAGCAGAGGGACAAAGCCAGTGAACTTCTGCCTTTCTAAAAGTAAGCGAGGGCTCTTAATCTTTTGGTGGTACTGGGGATTGAACTCAGGACCCTGTGCTTGCCGGGCAAGCACTGATTCTACGGAGCTATCTCCCCAGTGAGGGCTCCTTGACGCCACTGTGTAAGTTGTTGCTGAGAAAAGTTCATCATAGCAGTAAATAACCAGGTTAGGGGAAGTGATGTGTCGCTTTGAGGTGAAGCTGATGTCTCCCTACCTCTCACCTTGGCCAATAAAAAGCATGCTCCTTCCTCCACCCAAGATGCATGGACACCGTTCCTTGTTTCCTGTTTATCTCCAAGATGCGTCAGGGCTTCCTGCCCCTCTCTAATGTGAAGCGTTATTTCATGCACACACCTTTGAACATCCTATTTCCTTGGTGAACTACGCTGTCTTTAGAAGAGTGTGGCAGGTGGGGGCGCCAGCTTGCTCGCGCAGTGGTGCAGTCAGCCCCGTGCTCGCACGGAGCACTTTTGTCAGCGCTAGAAGAGCCCCGCGCCCTGCAGCAGTCACCTCCTCCTTGCCATTCTTTCCAGCGCTGGTAAAGTCGCCAGTCTGCCTTCTGCCCCTGGGTGGACCTGTGCTGGACATTTCGCATGGGTAGAATCATAAAAGCGTTGGCTTCCCTCCATGAGTGGGCGTCCTCAGCATTCACCCAGGCTGCAGCTGGAAGCCAGCCCTGCCTTCTGTAGTTGAAGGGTTTTCTGTGCGCACACGCGTGCGTCTGGTCCGGTGCCAGCCGGTGGTCACTCGGGCTGCTGTGAGTAATGCGCCCCACACTCGTAGGCAGGTTGGGATGACGGGTTCTCACCTCTTGGTTCTGCACCGAGAATGGCACCGTAGCCGTTTTCGCACAGCAGCCGCCCGCGTGGGATTCCCCAGTGCCAGCCTCCTCCCTGCTGCCGTTTCACCGGTAGCCATCTAGCGTGTGCGAAGCGGTGTCCTAGCAGCTCACGGTAGTAAGCACCCGCTCGTGTGCTTGTTGGGTAGTTCTGTAGCGTCTTTGCAGATAAAAGTCTTGGCACACCTTTGACCTTTTTCAGTGGTGGTTTCTGAAACAAAAGATTTAATTTTGATCCAGTGGTTTATCTTTCTTTTGTTGTTTGTGCTGTATCTAAGAAACCACATAATTCAAGGTTACAGAGAATTACCTTTAGCTGTTATATTTAGATCTGATTCTTAAGCGTTTTTCTGTATAATAAGGATCTTACTTCATTCTTTCTTGTATGTGAATATCTAGTCATCTTGACACCTTTTTTAAATTTTTTTTTCTGGAACCGGGGATTGAACTCAGGCCCTTGTGCTTGCCAGGGAAGCACTTATTCCACTGAGCCATCTCCCCGGCCCCTTGATACATTTTCTTGATAAGACTAGTCATCCCCCTTGCCAACATCGGATTATCTTGACAGCTCTGATCACTCATTAGAAAGCTCTCTCCTGCATAGATACTAACTGGGGAAAGAATAGCTTTCTCAGACTTACTAGGTCTTTATTTTTTATTTTTAAAAAAGATCATTATCATAATGGTCAATATATTGTGCATTGTTATCTTTTTAAATTAGTTATTCAAAGTACAAAATATAGGCATTTTGTTATCCAAACAATATTAGCACAGACTTTTCAGTGAGCTAAGAGAAACTAGTAGTATAATTATCTTGAACTATTGTATGTGTATAGATAAGGGTTTTTTGTTCTTTTTATTATTATTTTGTATTTTAGTACAGGCTCTACAGGGTCTCGCTACGTGGATCAGACTCGTAGTGATACGCCTGTTCAGCCTCCCAAGAGCTGGGATTATAGGCGCACGCCCCGCGGGTGGGGCCGGCACGGCGGGTTGGGGCTCGAGCCTTGGCTGCCGGGTCTACCTAAGCAGGCGCTTTAGCAGGCGCTTGAATCCGCTGAGCTAGTTGGCTGGCCCTGTTTTTGTTTTGGCTCTTCCTTTCTTTTCTCCTTTCCCCTGTCCATTTCTCCTTCCTTTTGAACAGTTTCTTCCCATTTCATAATATCTGCTGTACACTGTGGATCTTACTTACTCTTTCAGCTTCTCGCACTAGGTAGACAGTATGCTGTTTATTCGTGTATAGCAGGTTTATTTCTCTTATGAGTGTGGCCTCAAGTTGCCTCCATTTACCTATAAAAGTCTCCAATTTACCCTTCTTTATGGCTCAGTCTAAAAATACCACATGCTTTTTATCCATTCCTCAGTTTGGGTTGGTTCTAAGCTCTAGCTGTTAGAAATTGGACTGCTATAAATGTGTGCACCTATCGCTGTGGTGTGATGCTTCAATTCTTCTGGGAAGATGCACAGAGGGGAGTAACCGGGTCACATGAGACCTCCAAGCTCAGTGTCTAAGGCACCTGCCTCCACACTGATTCCCACAGTGGCTGTGCCAGGCAGCTCTCCCCCAAAGGGAAGCGGCGTTACCCCACAGCCCCACTAGCGTCATGTTGTTGGCTGATTTCTTGATACTAGCCGTTCTTTCTGGGGTTAGATGGAATCTCAGTGTTACTTTAACTTGCATCTCCAGAATGACCAGTTATATTGAACATTTTTTCATGTATGTATTTGCTGTTTGTATTTCTTCATCTGAGAAGTATGTATTCATCTCAGATGCCTATTTTTGGATTGGGTCTTTAAATTTTGGAAGGTCTAATTTTTTTGAGTTCTTTATAAGTTCTCAATAGTAATCTTTTGTGGGACCAGGAAGATGGCTCAGTAGAATAAGCGCTTCCCTGGCAATCCCTGGTTCCACCAAAAAATAAAATAGTAATCCTTTGTCTGAGGAACAGCTGGCAAATGTTCTTCCCACACTGTGGCTTGTTTCTTCTCTCTGGTGGTGGTTTCTCTTGCCGTGAAAAAAAAAGTTTTTAAAAAGATGGGATCACAGTCATTGATTCTTTGTGATAGTTCCTGAGCAATCAGGGTCTTATTCATAAGGTCTTTGCCTATATCTGGGTGTTCAGTCAACTATTTTACTTATTCTATCTTCCAGTAGATTTAATGTTTGCATTTTAATATTTAGATCTTTGATCCATTTCAAAATTAGTTTAGTGCATGGTGAAAGGTACAGGTCCAGTTTTAATCTTTGGTATGTGCAGAGCCAATTTCTCCAGCTGCATTTATTAAAGAGGCTATCTTTCTTCCAGATAATGTGTTTGGTACCTTTATCAAAGATAAGGTGGCTGAGTATATCTGGCATTGTTTCTTTGTCTCCTGATCTGTTCCATTGATCTTCAAGTCTGATTGTTTTTTTGTTTGTTTGTTTGTTTGTTTTTGCCAGTACCGTGCTCTTTTTAATCACAATAGCATCATGATATAATTTCAGATCAGGGATCGTGGTGCCCTCTGCCTTATCTTTGTTGCTCAAAATTGTTTTTACTATTCCAGCTTTCTTCTGGTTCCAATTGAATTTTGAGATTGTTTTCTCTAATTCTGTGAGATATACTTTTGGAATTTTGATCAGAATTGCATGAAATCTGTATAACAGTTTTGTAAGTATGGCCATTTTCACTATATTGGTTCTTCCTACCCAAAAGCAAGAGATATGTTTCCATTTTCTGGTATCTGTTTCAATCTCCTTTTTCACATTACTGTAGTTTTCAATGTAGAGGTCTTTTAAATTCTTTGTTAGATTGATCCATAGGCATTTCAATTTTTTGGATACAATTGTGAAATGTATTGTTTCCCTAATTCTCTCAGTGACTTTGTTATTCATGTACAGGAAGGTTGTTGATTTTGAATGTTGACGTATCTAGCTACACTACTGAATTTGCCCAATAAATCTATCAGTATTTTATCAGAGTATTTGAAATCTTGTATGGAGAGCACCATGTCATCTACAAATACTGATAATTTAGCTTCTTGCTTTCCTATCATTATCATTTCTCTTTCTTTCTCTTGTCCAATTACTCAGGCCGAAGTTTCCAGGAATCTTGATGAGTAAGAATGTAGACAGTGAACATCCTTGTCTTGTTCCTGATTTTAGAGAGAAAGCTTTCAGGTTTTGTCCATTTAGTATGATTTTGCCTTTGATTTGTCATAGATGACTTTTTATCTGATAAAAGCCTTCTATTCCAATTTTCTGATTCATTTTTATTATGATTGGGTGCTGGATTTCATCAAAAGCTTTTTTCTGCATCTATTGAGATGATCTATGATTTTTGTCCTTGGCTTTATTAATATGGTATATTACATTTATTGATTTACATACATGAAACACTGAATCCCCTGGAATGAATCCCACCTAGTCATGGTGTATAATCTTCTTAATGATTTGCTATATTTGGTTTGGCAGTATTTTGTTGAAGATTTTTGCATCTGTTTGCATTAAGGAGATTCCACTGTAGTTCTCTTTCTTAGATGGGTCCTTCTCTGGTTTTGGTATCAGTGTAATAATTGCTTTCAGGAATGATTTTGGGAATATTGCTTCCCTTTCGATTTCTTTGAAGAGTTTGAAAAGTAGTGGTTTTAGATCTCTAAATTTCTTGTAGAATTCAGCAGCGAATCTCTCAGGGCCTGAGCTTATCTTTGTTGGCAGGTTTTAAATTACACCTTTGTCATTGGTTGATACTGGTTTATTTAGGGTTTTTATATCTTCTTGATTCAACTTTGGTAATTCGTATGTAGCTAGGAATCTGTCCGTTTCTTCTACATTTTCCATTTTATTAGAATACACATTTTCAAAGTAGGTGTAGATGATCTACTGGATTTCTGCAGTGTCTTTTGTAATTTCATGCTTTCTATTCCTAATTGCATAGATTTGAGTCTTCTCTTTCCTTTTTTTTTTTTTTTAAAAAAAAAAGGTTGGATAGCAGTTCATAGATTTTATTTAGTCTTTCAAAGAACCAACTCTTTGATTGCTTGTATTGTTTTCTTAGTCTCCAGGGTGTTCATTTCTGCTGTGATCTTTATAGTTTCCTATTTTGTATGAGCTTTTGGCTTAGCCTGCTCTTTCTTAGAAGTCCCCCCTGCCCCAATTCCCCGGATATTTAAGGTTCACCATTAAGTTGTTGCTCTTTCCTTACGTAGGTATTCACTGCTATAAGTTTCCCTCTTAGGACTTCCTTCATTGTCCCTTAAGTTCTGCCAGGTTGTATTGTCATGACTTTATTGTAGAAACTGTAATTCCATCTTTTATTTCATCTATGACCCATTGGTTGTTCAGGAGGGTGCTATTTAATTTCTATGTGTTTATGAAGTTCTTGTGGTTTCTTTTGCCATTGATTTCCAAGTTCATTGCCCCATGGCCTGATAATATGCATGGGATAATCTTAATTTCTTTGCATTTACTTAAGCAGGTTCTATGATCTAGTATGTGGTGTGTTTTAGAGAATGTCCATATGCAGCTGAGAAGAATGTGTATTCTCATGTTTTGGGGTACAGCACTCAGTAGACATCTACTAATTCCATTTGTTCAAAATATTTCATTGTTGATTTATTGTTTACTTGATCTTTTTGTGATGGAATATTGAAATATCCCAGTACAAATGTATTAGTGCTTGTTTGACTTTTCATACCCATCAGTACTTGTTTTATATGGTTAGGTGCACTGGTATTTATGATTGTTGTCTTTTCCTCTTGAGTTCTATGATTGCTGTCTCTTCTTTTTTTTTCCATAATTTTATTGAGAAACAAATAGCAACGAGACAGTTTCAAACCAAATTGGTAGGACAGTTTCAATAATTAACATATTGCATACATTCTTCTTAGTGGTTAATTGCTGTACAAGATGCGGACATATCTTATTTACAAACACCATTAGAACAAATCCCTCTATTCATTAAGAGAATGTAACTATATATCTATCCTAATCATTTTGAATACACAGATATAAAATGGACATTCATCTGTATCCCCTTTTTTTGTTTAGTTCCATTATTTGAATATTATAGGTATGTTAACTCAACAAAGTATTCTAAAAGAGTCCAGTAGTCCATAATAGTATTGGGTCTTCCGCTTCACTGGCAATGTCAGAAATTGTTGACCTGAGTCCCCCACAGCTCAACGTAGCAGCACGGCTTTACTTCCTATATTTCGTCTTCATACTTTTCTACTGGATGGTTAAAACCAAGGTAAAGCAGGACCTATGCAACAAGAGTTGTAGCTTTTGGGTCTGATAAGGTCAGTAAAATCCCCTCAGGATTTATCATGAGATCCTGTACCTCAGATTGTAGAACCGTTGTCAGTGTCGGCCATGTGGTTGAGTCACGGCCATTGCTTGGCCAATGTGCTCTCTGTGAAAGCTTGAGAGAATGTTTTCTCTCCATGTGACTCTCTTTAGGCACACTCTACATCATCGATCACTTTCCTCTTTGGCCCCATAATCTCCTTGATCAGAAAATTTGGGACACTACCGAGTTACATGATGTTACAGTACAAGTTCTCATATGTCCTGAGTCTTAATTGACCTTGGAAGGCTAGGGCCAAAATGTTGGCTTTCCTTGCAGCCCTCCTTTTTCTCTAATTTTGTTCTGCAAACTTAGGTTGTTAACCCTCCAGAAGACAAGCTTGTTGTTATTACCATACAACCTAGGCTGTTAAGCTTAACCTCACTATCTGTCTGCATATCAAACATCTTCGGCATAACATGGAACAGGTATTTTTCATCAAGTATTGATATGTTGAACTTTAAGCCCCTAGAGAATACGATGAAAAAACATTTAAAAATTAGAAGAATATATTTTAAAAAATAGACATAAAGAATTATATAATTCTTATGTTTACACATAAGTCCAAAAATCTAACCATATACAACTTTGAAGCAGGACAGTCCCACAACAGTCCTTTTCCTGTCTCTTGCCTTCATGCTGCTATCTCTTCTTGAATTGTTCCCTTTACAAGGATGTAGTGACCTTTCTCTCAGTCAGTCTTGGTTTGAAATTCTCATTGTCTGCAAATAACATGGCTACCCTGCTTTTTTCTGAGTTCCTGTTGTGTGGAGCATTGCTTTCCATCCTTTAGCATCCAGTCTATGAATTTCTTTTTTAATTAAATAAGTTTCTTGTATGTAGCATATAATTAGATCTTGCTTCTTGATCCATTCTGCCAGTATGTCTTTTGATTGGAATTGAGACTATTAACATTAATGTTTCTAAATGACATATATTGACTTATCCTTGTCATGTTATTTTCCTTTTATTGGCTTCCCCTCTTTTTTTCCCTCCCCATGTTTTAGTTGTTTGTCTTGCCTGCTGGATTCCTTCTGTTGAGGTTCATGGAGTTGTGGTCCTTGTTATTATTTTTTTCTTTTTTTTAATTTAGTACAGTGTCTTACTACATTGATCAGACTTGTAGTGATTCTCCTGTTTTCAGCCTCCCAAGTGCTGTGATCACAGGCATGCGCCACCAGACTCAGTTTCAGTGGCCCTGTCAGTGGCCCTATCAGCGTGCCCCAGGGCTAGCTTGACACGCAGGGGGTCGAACCCTAGCCGCTGTGCTCTGCCTAAGTAGGTGCTTTAGTCTACTGAGCTATCTGGCTGGCCCTTGAGAAATTCTGATTTCATTTTTTTCTAGAGCCTCAATTAATGTGTTGTTATCACTTCAGAGCAGTCAGGTGGGTGGCTTTCAGATTGTCCCACTTCGCTGACTTTTGAGATTTGCTTTTGGTGAACTGGATGTCTGGGGTTGCATCATTTTTTTTTTAATCTTGTTTTTCTTTTTTTTAATGTATTTGGTTGTTGCAGGGTCTCACTACGCAACTTGGACTCAGTGATCCTCTTTGTTTTTAACCTCCCCCGTAGTGGGATTATAGGCTTATGCCATTATGACCAGACTCTGGCTGGCTCAGACTTCCCTGGGGCAGGGCTGGTGTGGCAAGTAGTGCTAGGGTCGAACTGCGGTCCCTGTGTTTGCCTAAGTTTGCTTAAGCAGGTGGTTTAGTATGTTGAACCATCTTTTTTTTTTTTTTTTTTTTTTTTTTTGGTGGTACCGGGGATTGAACTCAGCCCCTTGTGCTTGCCAGGGAAGCACTTAATCTACTGAGCCATCTCCCCAGCTCCTGTTGAACCATCTTGCTGGCCACCTTTTTAAAAATTTTTATTTAAGTGTCTTATTTTGTTTTGTTTTTAGTTTAATTTCAGGGGTGATGCTTGTAAATTGCCCTTAGTAGGTTGCTTTTTTGCTAGTATTTGGAACCCTATGGAAAGGACTGCTTCCATGAAGTGTCTTCTAGGTGGGGCTAGTTTGTAGGGGTTTGAGTCTGTTGCATGATTCTGTGCATTCAAGTTGTTGAATGTAAGAAGCTGCTGCCTGTTTGGCCCAGCTACGACATCCTTGGCACTGGCCACAGTATTTTCTGTGACCCTTAGTCAATTTCAATCTTAGAATACCAAGAATAGCTGTTTAGAGCACTTATGTCACTTTTGGCTAAAGTGGTACCATCAGCAGTAACAGCAAGAAACAGCTTAGAAAATGACAGACCGAGGTAACCATTGATTTGCCACCTTTAACCATATGAACTCGGTTTGTAGTTATGTAATAAAATCTAAATCAGACTAGAAAATTATATCTAGTGTATAAGTCCTTAAAATATCAGTTTTACCCTCAGGGGGTTAAAATTTTGAAAGGCTTAGGGGAAAAAACAGAGAAGTAAAAGAACAGGAAGAAATTAGAAGGGAGACTGGAGGACGAAGGGGGTCATGCTAATTTTAGGCAACTGATGCAGAAGACTGGAGGAGAAAAGAAGGAAGAGGTGAAAAGAACAGAGCCGCCAGCTCAGACAGGCTAGAAACCACGTTCATACTCGTATAAAAGAAGATCAGACATTGGAAGGCCAAAGAACAAAAACAAAACTGCCACAACAAAAAGTTAATGATGGGGGAAAGGAGGTCCCCTTCCAGGTTTGTCTCTGCTGTCACTGGTAGAGGGTGGGGAGACAAAGTCCAGATCCATGCCAGTCTATCCCAGCAAGGGCTGGGGAGCTAGCTCAGCAGGATAAGCTGCCTGGCAAGCGCAAGGTCCTGAGTTCAATCCCTGGTACCAAAAAAAACAAATCCCAGCAAGCCAGTAATAGCTTTTTGGTGGGGTAGTGGATAATCTCAGTGAGCCTGCACCCTCTGGACAGATCAGACTCACTTGGTATGCAGCCATCAGAGCACCTTCCCCTGGCCTGATCCCAGCTGGGAGCCGCTAGCCGGAACCAGCCCTTGCTCTGAGTTCTGAGCCGAGCTGGCCCTTCTCCAAGATGGCTACCAGCCAGTCGCTCTCTCGTGTGGGTGACTAAGTCCTCAGCACTCACCCTCGTGTGGGTGACTAAGTCCTCAGCACTCACCCTCGTGT
>NW_004524583.1:30250287-30255064 GCF_000260255.1 Octodon degus
ACTCACCCTCGTGTGGATGGCTAAGTCCTCAGCACTCACCCTCGTGTGGGTGGCTAAGTCCTCAGCACTCACCCTCGTGTGGGTGACTAAGTCCTTAGCACTCACCCTCGTGTGGGTGGCTAAGTCCTCCGCACTCACCCTCGTGTGGGTGACTAAGTCCTCCGCACTCACGCTCGTGTGGGTGACTAAGTCCTCAGCACTCACCCCCAGCTAGTGCAGTCTGTCATGTCCAGTGCTTCCCTCCGTTGCTGCCTCTCTGTGGAGGTCAGCTGCAGTCTCCATGTGTCTGCAGGTGTGAGCCACTCCTCTCACACAGTGAGTCCTACCTCAGGGAGAAAGTGCCAGCAGCTGCTTCCTCCTTCGCTGGAGTCTCTCCCTTTCTGTGGGCCTCGATCTGAGCTTCGGATTCTTACTGGGGCCCACTCCCTCCCTCCCCTCTTCTTCATGCTGCCGTGCTCCAGTGTCTCGCGAGCTCTGCCGTCTCTGCCTCTCCCGTTGTCTGATGGCCTGGGAGGTCTTACATCCAGCCTTCTGTCTACTCAGAACAGTAGGGCTTTTAGAATCAGGCGTGCGTTCTAATTATAAGACCTTTGCAAATGTCATTTCCTTTCTATTTTAAGATGTTAAAAACTTCAATGACAGTGTAGGACTTTTCTGTTTAAAATGCTCTAGAAACTATTTGTATTTTAACGTAAGTCAAATAATGAAAAGTGAATTCTTAAAGTGTCCTGCACTCTGCCATGAACTGAATGGACCAGAGCGATGGAGGCTTCCCAAGCCTTTACTTTGCTTACCCTGCTCTGATTTACTAGTATTGGAGCTCTTGTACTTGAGGCTGCCCTCTCTAACTGCAGCGTGTGTCACAGTGGGGTTCTGTTTCTTCGGGGTGTTTAGGGAGCAGTACCCTGCGCTTAAGTAACCCATGCTTCCCTTGCAGTCTGATAGCCACTACTCCAGCCACTCCAGTAGCAATACCCTCTCCAGCAACGCATCGAGTGCCCACAGTGATGAGAAGTGGTACGATGCGGACCGCACAGAATCTGAACTCAACAGCTATAACTATCTGCAGGGAACCTCAGCCGACAGTGGCATCGACACCACCTCCTATGGCCCCAGCCACAGCAGCTCGGCCTCCCTGGGAGCGGCCACCTCATCGCCTCGATCGGGGCCAGGCAAGGAGAAAGTGGCACCCCTGTGGCATAGCTCCAGTGAAGTGCTGTCCATGGGCGATCGGACTCTAGAGCTAGAGAGCCACGGCATGGACCGGAAAGCAGAGTCCTCGCTGAGCCTGGACCTCCACAGCAAGAGCCAGGGTGGCTCGAGCCCTCTGAGCAGAGAGAACAGCACCTTCAGCATCGGGGACGCCGCTTCCCACACCAGGTAATGGCTGCCCTCCTGCCGCCTCGAGCTCCCTGTGCCCATCAGTGCGTGTGGGTTGGCAGCTTCATGGCAGGCTTCTCTGACGCACTGGCAGTGGACTGTTGGGTTCTTTCTTTAAAAAACAAACAAACAAACAAAAAAACGTTTATTTTCTCATATTTATTCCAATTATCAGCAAAAAAGTCCTACAGTGTAAGGCATTATTTTAGACTCTGAGAAAATTTTGCAGATTTATTCTTTGTAAAAGTTGGACTTTTAAAACATTTTCCTGTTTATGTTCCAGAGTTAAAGTGGAGTTATATAATTTCATAATTCTGGTTTCCACCTAAAGAAGATAAACTGGGACAATCTCTTAAAGATTTTTTTAAAAATCTTGATAATATTTTAAAATGGTCCTTTCCTAACAGAACATCCCTTCTGCTACATCTTTGAGAACATCACTTAGCCAGTACTTCCATGGAAATTTTTCGTTATTTCATTTCATTGTTTCCCATGGTAGTTTTTCTCACTGACTTTTGACTGTGATGGGAGTGGGGGGCTAGTGAGGGAGAGTAGCTGGAGTTGGTGCACCCCACGGGCTTTCCAGAGCTGAGCACTGCACATTCCCCTGCACCCTGGGCGACTTCTCAGGGAGCAAAATACTCACTACTTTTCACTTTCTCTAGAATCCAGAGTGTGATAAGATTCTTCCTTTAGGAACAAAGCATTCCACTGCTGTCTTTTCAGGCCTAGTCCCCTAGTCCCCAGATCTCTTTTCATCTCCTGTTCCTGAGAGCTTGTGTGGCAGCGTCTGTGTTTTGTTATTACAGAGATCTGATCATCTGTTATGCCGTATGAAGAAGTCTTAATTTAGCTTTATGTATGTCACGTGGGAGGCCAAGCGCACACTCTCTTGGTCAATTTTAGGTCATCTTGATGAGCAAAGACCTCCTCTACTTAATCGGGGCTCACCCTGACCGCTGTGTGTTCCGTTGTCGTCTGTGTGCCTACAGCACGTACAACTCCCAGCCTCGTGCTAGAAAGCGTTTCAGGACTGTTGTTTCCATCCACTGCTGCCATGTTCCGGATCTGCAGACGGCCGTGGTTGCTGGGTTCAGCGGCAGACGCCTGCAGTCCCGGAACTGTGGGTGCTACGCAGGGAGATCAGGAGCTCGAGTCCCACCTGCGCAGCTTGGTGAACTCTTTATCTTGAAAAAGCAGGGAGGCCTAGGGTAGTTTAGTGGGAAGGGCTGTGTGGTGCTGTCATCCGTGTCACTTTGCAAGGCTGCAGGTGACCTGGAAACCCAAGCGAAACGAGCTTGCCACAGTGCTGTAGGTGTTCGCAGCACTCGGCGTCCAGCCGCCCTTCTGCTGATTAGGAAGTCACGTTTGATCAAGTGGGATGGAGGGTGAGTTTGAAGAGTGGAACGGAAAAGTGGGTGCCCAATGCTGCATAGCACCTGATGCCGCTGGAGCCGGTGAAGTATGGCCCTTGCCCTCTGCTCTGGGCTCGTCTGACAGTCTGCTCAGCTGTAGGCTGCTCACTGACGTAGACATTTTTCACATCAGAATGAGTTCTCTGCAGCTTCTAGGGTCAGCTGGACTCGTTTCAGGAGAGCTGGGCCCCGAAGGTGGAATGTGGACCCTTGCTATTGTCTGACCACTTCAGGGGAATTACGGAGCCCCCCAAACAGACACCTGGGTTTGCAATATCTAAGTACTCTGACTGGGCCTCCAAGGATTATGTAAATTTTCCGCTTCAAATGAGCCATGCAAAATCATCGAAATCTTCAGTTAGAAATAACTCTTCTATTGAAAGTCAAACTCACTGCAGAAGAGAAGAATGTAGCCTTTCAGGGAGGGTGGCAGGGCCTCCCACCCACCAAAGGGTTGAGTCACAGTCATTTCTCCACTGGTAAACAGGGATGCTTTCTAACTTCAGTCTGTTGGTCTTGGCAGAGTGAGTTGGATAATCAGAGCTTTTGCAGCCTTCCTTTGCTGGCGGAAGAGAAGACTTAGCCACACAGTGCACAGTGCTAGAGAAACTGGAATCATAGCAAATTAGAGTGTTTATGTCCTCAGAAGACAGGAGCAGCAATTAACGTGGAGATCTCTTGACAATGTATAAAAGAGCTTGTACCTGGGACTCGATGACAAAAATGTAAATTACAGTGATTAAGTTCTACTGTATATTTCTGGCTGGGCTGCTCCTGCCCTCCTCTTTTGTCCAGTCTCCCTGTTGATGACTATGCAGGTTTTTCCCCTGAGCAGCGTTAATGCGGGTTGGTAATCACTTAGGGGTGTTATATGTGTCTGTCATTAAGAGATACCATATGTACTAGTAACTTTCTGTAGTGAAAAAAGTATTAATTGAAATAAAGATATATTTTCTATAAAGCTTAGAAGTCTGGGGAGAGAGATTTTAATTTCCCTTTTGGGTATTAAAATGAGCCACTCATAAAGAATGACTTGTGGCAAATACAGGAGACGCGAAGACCATTCCAATTTTAGTTCATTTTTAAAACATTCTCTTTTTTTCATAGCCTGGCTTTCATAGATAGGCAAGACAGTTACAGACCAGGGCCTCTCAGTTTGCACAAAGGGCTCTCATCCTACGAGCCAGTGTCACAGCAGATGTGGGGACTAGGTGTGAGACCACTTTTTATAAAGCTGCAAACCCCTGTCCTGCACCTGGTGTGCACGTGCCCTCTGCAGTGTTCCCGCCTGGCTTGTGCTGGAGTCCCAGCCTCTGCCTGTTTGCATGAGATTCGGATAGTCTGCAGACTCTTCATTCTGCCTCCCTCAGGCCCTCTCCCAGTCCTGTAACCAGTTAGTGCCTACTTGCAAAATCACATGCACATTTGTACGACTGTCAAGTAGCTCAGGGAAACTGCAGGAAGGAAGACAGATCAGGTCAATCTTCATGCCACCCTTGGCCAGCTTTGTGGCCTTTGGCCAGTTCAGACCTGTTCCCCAAGCTGGGCCTTTATCTGTAATCTAGTACTTGGCCCACCTACTAAATGGCTGTTCTTCTTTGTTTTGTGAAAATCAGAAAGGTTGGTAAATGTATTGCAACCTACAAATGCCTTTCTAGGACCAAAGGTTGTCGTTTCCTTTAAGCTTGCCTTCGCCCACCCTAAGCAGCTCTGAGCTTCCCCTCAGCGGGCACGTATCTCTCACAGCTCTTGGGACTGCTGCTTTGTGTTTCATCCTATAATCATTTTCTATTTTCAAGCTTCCCTGCTTTTTCTTTATCCTTTTAGATTCTAAACTTGGACATGACACCCACCTCGGCCCCATTACATGATAATGTTCCAGCTACCTTGGTAGCTCCTTATTTGGGGCCTCATACAGCAGACTCCGTTGTGGTCCCCGGTGCTCTCTGATGTGCCCTGCTGCTGCAGGCGGGTAGCCACCC
>NW_004524583.1:30255210-30285205 GCF_000260255.1 Octodon degus
ATGTGGTGCTGGGGGATTGAACCGCGGTCCCTGATGCTTTGCCAAGCTAGTTCCAAGTAGGTGCTTTAGACCACTGAGCCATCTCTCCAGCCCCCACCCACTCCTTTGTATGTCAGGATGCCCTGTGCTCCCTAAATACCTGCTGCCTAGAGGTGATGGGTGTCCCCTTGCCGCCTAACCTCACTTATTTGTTTTCCCATCTCTGGAAGCCCCCAGAATGGTGGAGCTTGTGTTGGACATAGGACAGAGCTGGCTGGAGTTGAACGCAGTAGGAGGCCTCCTTAATCGTTATCCTCCTCATTAGCTGTCACCCAAATGCTTGTTATCTGTGCCAGCAATCACAGGAAGCCTGATCAGCTGCCCTCCCCTTGGTATTAGGCCAGCATTCAGCCTCGGCCCAGATTTTGCCGTAGCCATTTGTCAGGTGACTAATTGCTACTTTCCCCTCCTGCAAACATCCGCAGCAGGCCTTGCCTGTTGAAAGCCCAGCCCTCCATCCCATTTCTGAATAGAAGATGGTTCCAAGTGTGCCCTTGAACAGCTTTGGATAGCACAGCCTGAGGCAGGCAGATGTTTTTCTGCAAGAAGGGGTGGTCCTAGAGAGGATGCAGAAGTGCAGAGCAGTTTCCCTGGCCCTCAGAGGTCTGGCATTTAGAGCTCTGACGGACACCATTTGTGACACCCCACCCCCGGCCACCCTGTGTGGTTCAGCCTTTTTGCAAAGCCAACAGGAGGCGCCCAGTGTGCATGGCATCACTGGTGCAGATCAGCCATCCCCTCTATAGAGCTCTGCCTCAAGGGGCCGTAGGGTACCTAGGTTGTGGCACGTTGACGGGTCATGGTTTTCTTTAAACGTCAGCAAGATAGGAAGTTCAGACAGGCTGCCCCAGGTTTCCAGTTACCTTTTTTATATATGGTATTGTGTCCTCTCTTCATTTTAAAAATTTATGGTGAGCCGGGGAGCTGGCTCAGTGGAATAAGCGCTTCTCTCGCAAGCGCAAAGACCTAAGTTCGATCCCGGTTCCACAAAAATATGTGTGTGTGTGTATATATATATATATATATATATATATATATGTAACCTATGTACTGGAGTGGTCAAGCAATCCCGGATAGTCTACTATAGTTTATATAAAAATTAGTCACTGTCTCGTGTGTAGAATCAGGGATCACTGATGGAATTCCCAGTAGTCTAGTTTGGCCAGCCTCGCAGTTAAACTCACCTTTTCTACAGTGAGGAAACTAGAGGTAGCGCAGTGGTGCTACAGTGGTCCTTGGTACTCATCTTTAACTGGTTCTGGGAGGTGCAGTATATACCAGAAACAGTGGATACCAAGCTGTTTTGGCTGGAAGGGCAGTGAAGCACAGGGTGGTTGGCATGGACAAGTTATCACTTGTTGGTCAAGTACCAGAGAACAAGGACAGCGCTGGGGAAAAGATTCATGATAAAAAACATTAATGGCAAATGTCATAAAGGTACCAAGCTGTGGCTGCATATCTACTGGTTTTCTCCCCCCATCTTATTAGCTCAAGATCTTGGAGAATTCCCATGAAGGGATTCAAGTTACCACAGTAAAACAGAATCGCTTCCTAGTGCAGTACCAGGAGCTCTCCAGGGTACTGAGGCAGTGCAGCTCCACGGTGCTCCTCAAGCCGCAGGGAGCTGCTGAGCTTATGAGCTGCGCTGTGACTGGTCCTGCCAGAAGAGGGCCTGAGGTGAGGTGGGAGGAAGCCCACCCGTCCTGGAGCTGGTCTGCGGGAGCCTCTCCCAGGCCTGGCCCTGCTGGACCCACGTCTCTGGAGAGCAGGAGATAGCCACCGCAGAGTGTGCCGCACGGTTGGGTAGCTCCTAACTGGTGTAGTTCAGAGTGCGGCGATTCTTGAATTCCAAAAAACATGAGAATCTTTCAGAAGGTTATAAAATAGGGTTCTGAGACTAGATCTGACACGAGCCCAGGACCGGATCAGCACCAGCGCCTGGGTGGGCCACAGTCCACAACTTGAGCATGCTGCTCCCGTGCGTTGTCTCTTTGAGTCTGGAGGCATGAAGTTGTGTTTTGACCGAATCACGACAATAGGAATGATGCCCTTGAGCTGGACAGCAGTGCTCAGGTGCCGTGCACACCTCGGGAGATTTCGCCAAGTGTCCTACGCCCTCCTTCTGTTAACGTCTGGGGTCACAGGCAGGCTTCCCCTGCGGTGCCCATCTGCCCACCCAGCGTTCATCTTGCCCCTGCTCGTGTACAGTAAAGGAGGACATGCCAGAGCCGTTGTGGCCAAATCTAATCAGTTATTCAGTAGGGCTGTCTGATCATAATTATTGGGGAACAGAAGTGTCCTGGCTTGTCACATCTGGAAGCTAATGTCAGCTATCGTGGTCACAGATAAAGCAGTAGTTAGGTTCAGGGATCTTGTTTGTCCCTCACAGGGTACACTTGTAAACAGAATCATTCATGGTTTATTGTTTAAATTTTTGATAATAAAAATAAAGCAACTAGTTTTAAATACGTTATAGCATACTGTTTGCATGCATCATTCTTCCTTACATTTAAAAAGGGGTTGTTAAATTATCGTTCATTTTGAAGTTTCTGTTGTCATATATTGAATACCTACAGGATGTAACTAAAACCAGAAAGCTATGTTGTACAACACGGAGAAATGGTTGTGGCTGTGTAATTCACTTTGTTCTCCTAAGTGATTATTTCTATTTTGAACAAGCATTTAGTTTTTCAAAGCCCCAGGTTTTGGGGGTTTTTTAGTGTCAGTGTTGTCAAGATACTGGATATTGAACAATGCAGAACATAGCAGTTCAGACATGCTTCTGGCCCAGGGGCTGTGTGGCGACGGCCTTGGCCTGGCTTCCCCAGCAGCGTGCTAGAAGTGGGGCTGGGAAGGCCCTCTGGGGGCGGCTGCAGTTCGAGGGCTGCTCCTCACGCAGACACACCCACACTTGTTTGTTAATACCATCGATGGAAAGTTGAAAAAATACAGCTATCCAAGATGAGGGATGCGTAAGTTGGCTCTTGACTTGGTTTGGTTTGGTTTTTTTTTTTTTTTTTTTTTTTTTTGAGTGGAATCTCCTTCAAACATAAGCCAGGGTGGAGGCTTGAGACAGTTCTGTCTGTGTGAGGTAGATGCAGGAAAGAAAAGCCCTGTGATGTGAAGACTGGGCCCTATTCCCAGACTGGCCGAGTGTGCAGGGCTGAGCTCCCACCTAGCCCAGAGCCTCGGTCAGCACTGGCCGTCACCGTGTGCTGCCCCTAATCTGTCTGGCCGTCACCGTGTGCTGCCCCTAATCTGTCTGGCCGTCACCGTGTGCTGCCCCTAATCTGTCTGGCCGTCACTGTGTGCTGCCCCTAATCTGTCTGGCCATCACCGTGTGCTGCCCCTAATCTGTGCTTTGGGTATCACTCTCCTTAGGGGCTTGTCAGCCTCCCTGTCATTCCTTTTTTCTTTCAGTGTATCTTTCTACTTTTAATCTCCTTGCCATGACAAAGATCTGGTGGCTATTTTATTATTTGATGTATCTCATTTATTGCAGAGTTTTATGTCTATGTGTGTGTGTGTGTGTGTGTGTATTTTAGGGAAGGGTCTACAGTGTGTTCAGGGTCTCACTACTAGATCAAACTCGTAGTGATTCTCCTGTTTACAGCCTCCCAATAGCTAGGATTATAGGTAAGCACCACCACGCCTAGTCTCAATTGCCATCTCAGTGCACCCCAGGGGCGCGGTCGGCATGGCAGGCCTGGAGATTGAACCCCAGGCTCCTGCACCTGCTTGCAGGTGCTTTAATTTGCTGAACTATTTGGCCAGCCCTCTTCTTTTTCTTAATTTTAAAGGCACGTAGATGAGGGCTTGTGAGTTCGCTCAGTTGTCTAAAGCACCTGCTTGGACAAACTCAGTCAGGCACAGGGGACCACAGTTTGATCCCCAGCACCACATGCTGCACCAGACCTGCTCTTAAGGCAGCCTGAGCTAGCCAAAAAAATAAATAAATAAAAATTTAAAAAAATCCTAAAAGCAAGTAGATGGAATATTTGTTACCAGAAGATAGTATTGCATTTCTTTACAATTTACATTGCCCTTTCCATTCTTAACTGGAAAAATATTTGAGAATAACTGTTGGGGTATTAGAGTACTATTGAATTTTTGCAAAGCTTGGGCCCAGTCCCTCCTTGTTAGCTGTAAAGACCAAAGGGGCGGTTCTCTTTGGTCTGAGACAATCAGCTCCAGGCACAGGGAGTTCCTTCAGGCCGGCTCTGCTTGCGCCTTGCTCCTCTCGTCTTGCCCTGTTGGCACAGCCTCATGGACTGATGGCACCTCCTCTTTCAAGTTTGTCAGTCTTCACGTTTTTTGAGGGTATTTTTCTGGAAAGCACAGGAGGCGGCGCAGGACCTGAGCATCCATCCCTATATGATCACTGCGTAGATCGAAAATGAGAACATTATCCATATGCCGTTCCTCCCCGGGCACGTGTGCCTCCTCCCCGGCTGACACAGCCCTGAGCGGGAAACTCAGATTACTCTGCCAGGTTCTGAACTCGGTGCAGATAGCTCACACTGTGTGTGTTACTCTGTCTGAGTCTGTAAGTCAGCGTTACATTGATGAGATCCGTCCATGTGTTGCAGGCAGCATTAGTTTCGTTTTCTGTGTTGTGTACAGTGATGCCTGACGTCGTGAACCTAACTTCAGAGTTCGGTGTGTGCACTGTGGTACCACTGGATGTGCACTGTGAGGACATTCGCAGCCCATTTACCCTTCAACTCCTGACCGACATTTAGGTGGTTTATAGGTTGGGGAGACTAGAAATTCGGGTACACGTGCTTTGCTACACCTACGTGTGCATTCCTTTTGAGTTTGTCGGTAACGTCTATCCCTGGGTTTAGCATGCGGTGAGAAGCAGTTGCCAAAGTGACTGTAACAGCTAGTGCTCCCTGGAAGATGGGGGTTCTGGCGGGCTTATGTCTTTTTGGCTCTTGATACTGTGTAGGTTTTAAGTTCAGCCGTCCTGCACTTGTGTCCCGAGCCCTTGTAGCTTTTGCATTTTCTTGGTCACTGATAATGTTGACCACCAGGGTTTGTAGGGCTTTTAGGTATCATCCTTCCAAGTTGCTTTTCACATCATTTTTCATTTTTTCTCCTACATTGCCTTACTATCTTCAGAGTTTAGTTACATATTTTGGGTAAGAACCTATTGGGGGTTATCTTGTGCATATGCACATCCCATGTTCCGTAACATCTGATGAATGTAATGTAACTTTAAATGAGCTTCAGTCTTTGCCTTTATGATTCATTAAAGAAAACTCTGTGTCCATCATAAAATGCTCTTCCATGCTCTGGTCTAGAATCCCCAGGTCTACACTTACATGTACAATCCAGCTGGAATTGATTTTATGTAAGGTTTGGGCTGAGAGGGTCCAGATTCATCTTCACCAGGATGTACCACCCTACCAGCATTAGGGTCTGCTTTTGAGTTTACTGGGGGAAAAAACCAGTTTCGGACTTGTGGGAAAGCCACAAGGACAGCGTCGCCTTCCCGCACTTTGCGCTTGCACGCTCTCACCCCAGGACCTCTGTCTTCACTGAGCAGGCAGCACTGACCCAGCACTGCTAAGCTCGCGCATACCCAGGTCAGAGCTGAGGGCCTGTGGCCAGGGGAGGTGCTGTGGAGCAGTGCCTTGGGTCTGTCCACAAGCCTGCAGTCAGCCAAAAGCCCGTCGGAGGAGGAGTCGGTGTTCACGTGGGCTGTCCCAGAGCAGAGCCCCGCGCTGTCCCACAGCCTAAGATGTGAGCCCAGTGCTGTGTCCGTGGCTCAGCCTCTTCCCTCCTTGGCCTGGCCTTGGGAAATAGTACTGTCGCTGCCGCTTCTGAAGAAGGCCGGTCAGCTGGCCGCCGGGACTGCTAAGTCTTTTGCTGGTCTTTCTCTTCTCATCACTTCTGAACTCAACCACAACAAATTTCAGTAGTATCAGAATACTTGAAAGTCTGCCTAGTACAGACTGAGCCGCAGTGACCATTTGTCACTCGGAGCACAGACACTGAAGTTACAGTGAGAAAGCAAGGAAGGCCAGCCAGTGACCCCACTCGATCCCTTAGTCAGCCCTGCCCCTGCTGTAGACACCACGTCCACGTGTGCCATGGTGGCCCCGAGCGCCCTGACTCACTTTTCTTTGCCTGGTTCTCCGCAGTACCATGAGCTCGCGGCACTCGGCCAGCCCCGTCGTCTTCTCCAGTGCCAGAAGTTCACCAAAGGAAGAGCTGCACCCTGCCACCTCGTCACAGCTAGCGCCTTCCTTCTCCTCGTCCTCCTCCTCTTCCTCGGGCCCTAGGACTTTTTACCCTCGCCAGGGCGCCACCAGCAAGTACCTGATTGGATGGAAGAAACCTGAGGGGACCATTAACTCCGTGGGTTTTATGGACACCAGAAAGTAAGAATTGTTTACTTCTCTTGCGGAGTGGAGGACAGAAGGGCTGAAGTGATTTCTGCAGCTAGGAGGTGGGGAGGGCTTTGTTTGGTAGGAGGATTAAAGTGAGATTTCAGATATGAGCCTGAGCCGAGCATGGTGATGCACGCCTGGTAATCCCAGCACTCCAGAGGCTGCGCAGGAGGATGGCTGAGAGTTGGAGGCCAGCCTGGGATGCACGGCAAGACCATCTCAGAAATGAAAAATTATTTCTCACTCTCATCCCTAAAATATCCTGCAGAGCATTTGAATTGAGGATCTTAGCTCTTGTAGGGAAGAGTATGCCTGAGGGTCACGCTTCAGAATGTCCCCTGCCCTGTGCCACCACCACAGCCATCCCTTTGATTCTAGCAGTCACAGCCTTCCTGTAGAAATCTTCGTAACGGGGGTGGGGCGGGGGGTAGAGCCAGACGGACAAATAGGAAGTGAGGACCCCCGAGAATAAGACTTGGACATGTCATGCTGCCGAAGTGAAGTGGTGCGCTGTGTTCCGTCGTGGCTGTTGTTTGTTAGAGGTTGCATTTGGGATTCGTAGCCGGGGCTCTGTGAGCCCGTCAGTCATTTTGGCACAGAGCTGTTTCCTGTAAGAACTCTACTCATCACACTTCATTTCCTGTTTCAGATTGGCTTTGTCTTTAATAGGATGTATCTGAGCAGGCTCTGATGGAGACAGGACGCTTCCCCTTTTCTCTCCTTCCACATTTCCCCGGTGACTGCCGTCCTTCAGAGCCTGTGGTGCCAAGTGAGCCTTGTCACTCAGTTTCCACCACCTCTCCCTTGCCTCCCAGGCGCCACCAGAGCGATGGCAGTGAGATGTCCCACACCAGGCTACGTGCTTCAACCAGGGACCTGCGGGCATCCCCAAAGCCAGCCTCCAAGTCCACCATTGAGGAGGATCTGAAGAAGCTTATTGACCTGGAAAGCCCGACTGCTGAATCACAGAAGAATTTTAAGGTATAAGACAGAACTTGGGATAAAGGCAGCTAGAAGCCAGCGGCGATGGAGCTAGGTCCTGGCACCCCTTTGGGGGAGCATTAATTGGCTGCAGTTTGCCCTTCCTGGATCCCACTTCTTGCGTCACCCAGTCTTCCCGGGGTTCGTTCAGTGTTCGCAGGCTCTGTCCGCCCCATCGTAGCATTGTTGCCGTTCCCCTGTCCCTGCCCCGCAGCGCTGCCGCTTCTTGTGTGTCCTAAGGAGTCGTGGCTCCTGCCGGAGGTAATCACTCAGCCTCCTCTTCGGTCCCGCAAGGCTGCACACCTGACTGTGGGACTTGCCCGGCCCGAGTGCTCTGGGAGCCTTTCCATGCCACTCTGACGGCCCCTCGCGCCCCACTGCCCCTTCCAGTCCTGAATTGCGGTTCTGCACCTGCGCTTGTGTCTGTGGCTAGACCTGTAGAACCGTTTAACAGGTTTATTCTGCCCAGCTCAGCTTGGGGGATCTTTGAAGTTCCTGTTGCTTCTCTGCCCCTCGTCCTCTGAAGTGTTTGGGGTCGGAGCTGGGGTGAGGAATTCCTCTTGACCCTGAGACACATTGGGTAGCCCCAGGAGAAAGAAGTCTACCCAGGAAGGTCGTGGCAGTCTGTTTAAAGTGACTAGAAAACTGTAATTTCAGAAAACCTTGGGGAGTGGGTTGCAGAGGGAAGCAAGGGTCATTGCCTTGCGTCGCCAGCCTCCCAGGCAGATCAGAGCACGGCGCCCGGTGGAGCTGCGTGTTCCTCTGCCGCTGTCCCATCCCCTCCCAGAAGTCGGGCGCGCCTCCTGCGCCCGCTCGCGATGCTTCCCAGGGCCACCGTGGAGCTGTGCTGCCCAGTAAATGCTTGCTTAGCGAGACGTGTTACATCAGTGGGACCGTCGCACGGCATGCCATTCTTCTGTCGTTTCTGTTCCAGAAGCCGGCGCTTGGCAGTCCTGACTCAGGGTATAATTGGTTTCCTTAGCAACCGTGCACACAGCAGTGCTTGAAACTTCCTAATCCATCCAAACCCAAGAGGTGCATTATGCTTTTTAAGTGCCAGTTTCAAAATTGAAATCATTCCACATTTTCTCTCTCGGGTGAGGGCCTCTCTGAGGGGCTCTGCCCTCTGATGCCTGCTTAATGTTTTTGGTGAGGAGCGAGCTCAGAGCTCTCTTGATTTGACCGCGCAGTGCACATAATTGATGGCAGGTGTCTGTTCTGCTCATATTCCAGGTCTTGGCTTTTACTTCCACAATGGGTTTCTTTAACCTTCCTGTTAGGAACTGGGGCACGCTTCTACCGGGGCAAAGGCAGCGCTTCTGGGGACGCTGCCTCACTGCAGTGGAGGGCTAGAAGCAGGAGTCCTGAAAATGCTCAACTTCCTCACTCCTGTCTGCTCTCCCTGAGCTGGTTTGGCTTCAGATGAGCTCAGCTGAGCAGTCCCACGTGTCCCTGAGAGTCCAGCAGAGGACGAGCTTCCAGGCCTCCCAGCCCCAAGCCGCTGCAGCAGGTGTCAGGCTCCAGGAGAGGCCAGCTCTGGCTGTGGGTCTTGGAGTCCACGCGCTGTCTTGTCCACGCTGTGCACCAGCAGAGCCGGATGCCCAGCACAGGACACGCAGCTGCCCCCCCGCTCTGGCCTGAGGAGCAGGGCAGAGCTGCAGCACTACACAGACCTCACCCCTCACAGGACTGCCTCCCTTTCCTCAGGGCATTCACGGTCTGAGAAGCAAACAGGGAGGAGCGCGGGCTTCCAGGCCTGCTCTGCAGCTGGTGCTCAGGTAGAGGTTAGAGGATGTGCAGGAAGAACTGCTCGTGAGGACAGTGCCAGCCGGGGGCAGGAATGAAAACTGGAGACTGCACGCAAGATACCACCTTTCTGGACCCTCCCTGCCCTTGTGCTATGAAACAGATGTGAGGGTCAGTGGTCCCTAAGTAGCTTCAAAGCCCAGAGGCCCTTTTAAAAAGTAAAAGTACACATGGGAGGCCAGTTTGTATGTAGAGCTGACTTTCTCTGATGGGAAAGGGAGCCTGGTGCAGGTTCCGAGGCCCCCCTGAGCCCCTTGGTCTTCAGCAGCAGGCTCTCAGAAACCCTTAGGCTCCTTGGACTGCAGTTGGAAAAGCTGCCCCACCTGTCCAGGTGCTCTCTGAAACCCTTCCAGGCTTGGTTTTGTGTGGTGTTGGAAATGGAACTCTTACACTTGCCCGGGCGCACAGTGCCACTGAGCCGTACCCCCAGGCCCCTTCCAGGTTTCACACCTGCCTCCCCTGCATTCTTTCCCAAGTGGCGGACGCATACCGGTAGGGCAGTGGCCTGGGCATCCCTGGTACCGCCTGCAGTGCCGGCAGGGGCACTTTCAGGAACTGGGGAGATTTGTACACCTTTAAGACTGGAGTTAAGGAGGGGTAGGAGAGGAGCTGCCATGCTGGGTGTGGGCAGCCTGGACCCTGCTGCGTTTTGGTGGAAAGCACATCTGGGCAGGCTGCTGCCCTCCGCATCCTGCTCTGCAGGGTGCTGACCTGACAACTCACTTGCCTAAAAGGTCCTGAAATACAGTCACATTCTCCAGGAGGCTGGGCTAGCCTTTTGAGACTTTCCTGCAAAACCCTCAAGGTAGAGACTGGAAAGAGAAATCCCTGTCCTAAAATGAGAAGTGCTAAAATAGATTTAACAACAGTTTTGAGTAGAGACCTGAAATATATCTAGGTAGGCAGGGACCTTTTGTGATAATCTGAGAAAAAAAATAACAAAAACAAAACTATAATTAGCAAACAACCTCTCTTAAGAATGATTTAACACTCTTACCCCACAAAGTGAGGAAAAAATGTCACCTGCGCACCCGGCTCTTCACAAAGCGCTCAGCGTGGCCGCTCAGCCTCCGAGGCAGGAGTTCCTTGGGTTCCACCCCTCACACGCTGTTCATCCGGGTAGCTGTACTCCGGGCTCGCTTAGGGCGTGTTTGGTTAGCGCTGCACAGCAGCTGAGTGTGCTGCCCTGGAGCTGGTGAGCGGCTCAGCCCGTGGCCTGCTGCTGCTGGGGTGGGCCCCGCCCGGAGTGCAGCACTGGGCCTGGCTGTCACCGCTGCACGTCTGGGCCTGGACCTTCGGCCACCGCCTGGAGCTGTCACTACTTCGTCCTCACAGGGCGGTGTCCCATGCGGCCCTTGCCAGCTGGCTCAGCCTCCTCACCACTTCACTCACAGTGTTTCTCCGCCAGGGCACAGTGTCCTGGGAGGACTGAGCAGTGGTAACTCGGTTATCAAGAGGCCAGGCCCTCTGTTGGCTCTCAGGTTGTTTGTAGTTAAATATCCTTCGTGTGTCTGCTGTTTCTCATTGAAAAGTGGCCCCGGGAACTTCACCATTTTAGACAAATCTCAAAATCACATTTGGTCACCAAAGCAAAGATACAGATGTTATAAAAATAACATCTGTCTGGAACCATTTGTCATTTATAGAATCGACTTTCCTATTTCATTAATAGAAATGTGTATCCAAAAACGCTTCCAAACCGTGCAGTCCATCTGCGTTGAGACTCCGCGGTGTATCCTTGATTAAGCGCTGGCGTAGCGCTCCCTCTTAGTTAACGTGCTTTGATGCCCTTGTCACCCACCCTGACTGGCGGGCTTCTGCGCTGCTCTCCTGTGCTGCGGCCGTTTCCCTGGAGACCATAGCATCTCCCTGCTGCACCATGGTGATCAACCTTAGTACTTCTCTAGTGCACACAGTGATCCTGACCAGTATTCTCCCTGTACAAACAGGATTTGGACTCTGGAAGATCCTATGATTTGGTCAGAGACACAGGATTCAAATAAAACTACCAACCATGCTGACAACCCCTCTTAATTCCAGGTCTGAGTGCCACTCTGACACGGATGTGCTCTGGGCAGTGCTGTGGACTCTGAGGAGGTGATGCCTGGGACCTACTTGCGGACCCAGGCGTGACACAGAGACCTCCAGAGTGGCGGCGTTGCTCTGGGGCGTCTGAGCCGGAGTGCTGAGCTTGTCATCTTGCTGTTTTCCAGTTCCAGCCTCTGTCCTCGCCTCAGTCTCCGCTCCCCACCACCCCCACGTCGAGGCGGGCCTTGCACCGGACGCTGTCTGATGAGAGCATCTACAGCGGCCAGAGGGAGCACTTCTTTGCCTCGAGGGCTTCCCTGCTGGACCAGGCCCTGCCCAACGACGTCCTCTTCAGTAGCACGTACCCTTCCCTTCCCAAGTCGCTCCCTCTGCGGAGGCCTTCATACACCTTAGGAATGAAGTCCCTGCATGGTGAGTGAGCACCCCGGTCTGCTCGGGTCGGGGGTCCTCGGAGGAAGTCCTGCTTGCACACCTGCCCCCAGGCCACAGCTGGCACCTGGCATGCTTGCTTCGCACATGGGTTTCAGGACCTTACCCAAATCTGCTGAGTTTGCATCTCCAAAGGAGTAGTCTGGGAATTAGTGTTTTTATCAAACAGGCCAGCCGCTTTTAGGATCGGGCCAGTTGGCTGAGACTGCATGAGTTATTTCTCGATTTCTGACACCCCTGCTTGCCATGCCTCCTGCAGAACCCAGGCTGGCCAGCGCTCGCATCTGTCCAGGACGCTCAGGTATCACCGGCTGGCGTCAGTGAGCAAGTAATATGTAGGAAAACACCTCCTGCTCACACTTGCTGTTCCTGTTCTCTCTGGGGCGCATCCTGAGGCTGTGGGTTGAATCTGCCCTTTTGTTCTCCTCGCTGTCCACATCCAGTGTTCCACACCCTCCGTGAGAGCCGCGGCTCAGCCCAGCGGACACCTGACACGGGGCCCGTGTTTCTTGTGGCTGGTCACTCACCTTGCTGCAGTCCCACCTCCCTGCTGGCCTTTTTCCTCATGTGATTCTGCTGTAGACTTTGTATGTCCTGTGTGCATTCCAATGCACCGGTGCCTCCCCTCTCTCGACCCTGCGCTGTCCTGGAGCTCCCACCCGTGCTGGGAATGCCCCGGTCTCCGTCCTGCTCAGTGACGCAGCACCACTTGCCCTGCCCAGCACGGGAGACACCACGCAGGGCTTGGGCCACCGCCCCAACCCACACACAGCCTGAGTCCAGAGTCACCTGTAATGAACCCGAGTTAGTACGTGAGATGATCACTTTCTACCCCTGGACTCAAATAAAATAGTAACTATAAGATCCTTCTTCTGGCTTGAGCAGTAAGAAGCCATCGCTGATAAAAGAGAGTTAGTTATACAGTGAGTAGAAGTTACGTTGGTCAGAAGTAAATCATTAACCTGTAATTCTGATGACACAAGAATAAAGAAACCAAATGATTTGGTTTCAGAAACCATCTGTTTAAGCCAATTTTAGACAATGAAAATGCATTTCTGAATGTACAGATTGCAAACATAAGTCAAATGGCTAACACTAACTCTGTTTTCTCTAAGATGTAAACATTGCCTTAATACATCTTTATTCATAAGATACATTTTCCATCACAGGGCAAAACAGAATACTGAAATGATTACTCTTAAATATTTCAGTTGAACACGCAAAAGCAAAGTGTTTTGCCAGTACGGAGAAGATATCTACAGATATCTGTCCACGTCTGAGGCCCTGCGGTCCATGCCGTTCTCACAGTGGCGAACATCACACGTGCCGCGTTTACAGTAACTGCCCCCTTGACACAGAAGGAACACTCGCGCTGGATTTTAAATGCTACCTGTATACTGTCTCTTAAAGCTCAATAAACCAGCTGGGGATTTCTAAACATATGAAGCATTCATTGGAAGGCAGGATCTTGTTTACCAATATTTGGTGATAAAGGAAAGGATGTCGTCCACAGGCTTGCAGCTTCACACAGAAGCTTGGGTAAAGCCAGACAGCATAAGAACATGTACCACTAATAAAAGAAGCCACGTGTTTAACAATTTAAATACGTAGTACTGCGGCAGTGAGCTTTAGGTAGGAATATATTATTAGCAGGCTTTCTTCTCTACGACTGGACACAATTTGCTATTCCTGACATAGTAGCATTAGAATTCTTTTTCAAAATTCCTGCAGAGCTATACTTACTTTATTTCCATGTGGACTGCAGTCATTACTGTGTCAAATTAAATTGATAAAATTTAATTTTATCAATAAACATTCCCATCATTTTGGAAAGGATGTCAACTCGCATTTTCAGAGTTCATTAGTCAGTTGTAAAAAGGCTTTTCTTTTTAGGCACCTACCTAAAGGTTGATACTTTAATGTGTGGCCCAAAGAGAAAATGCCTTAGATAAACTACTTTGAATGTCAGGTTTCACATGAGGCAGCATCTTCTTGCCGTACCGACCCGGCTCTCTTCCTGATTGAGGAGTACGAAGTATCTCTGTGGACCCAGTAGGCAGCGAGAGCCGCTGCGAAGTAGATGGGCGCAAAGGCTGCCACAGAGGCACCGTTTCGTTTTAACTGAGAATTTAAAAGTTATTATAGTATTGAAAGTGTTCAAAGTGCTTGTTTCAAAGAACAAGAAAAACCAGAAAACTAAGGTCCAACAGAATTAATTTAGATTAAGAATGATTTAACTTCTTTTTTGATCTAAAGCATTATTAAAATTTTGTAGAGTGTTGATCGAACATACCTTACATTCTACTATTTTGTCATCTAAGACTCATTGTTTTAATGCAGGGGAAAAAGCCAGTTAGGAACTTCGCAGCCATGCAAGGTTTGCCCCGAAGCATCCGAGCACCCCACTGCTCCCCACACGGACATGAGCTGACACCGCTGCTCATTGGCAGCGCTTTGAAAAGCATATATTGTGCCACCAGTTGTCATATTATTTCTCAATGATGTAATGCAGCCATCAAACGAAGCATGGCCCCGCGTGGGATGCAGACTTCATGCGCTTATTGTTTACACATTAAACAAATATCAAAAAAAAAAGTGACTAGCTGCTCCTTCCATTTCTCTCCTTTTCCCCCATGTTGGGGGCCACTTCCTGTGAATTCCATTATTCTCGCAGTTGCCTGCCGTCCTGAGTGCTTCTCTGCAGCTCTGCTGGGGCTTTTGTCCTTCTTTCTACAACTCCTGCCATGAGAGTCCCGCCTGCACGTTGCATCACGGTGGAGCTGCCTGTCCACTCGCTCGAGGCTTATAATCTGAGAGCTCTGCCCAGAACCCGAGCCCCACGTGGTCACTGGATGACCTAGGAGACCAGGGGCGGGGCGCCCACGGAACGCTGGCGAGGGGAGGGAACAGAAAGCCTGCTCAGGCCCTTGCCGGCACCTCTAGTGGCTTCTCCAGGAGCCGAGCAGCGCGGTGGAGATTTCATGCTCTAACTAGCCGTGCTTGTTGGCTACCCCTGAACCTGTCTAGAGAAACGGAGAGGGGTCTTGTTCTTCCTGCTATTTGGAAATTGGACCTCAGAGATAAAGGGGCTTAGGACTGTGATGCACAAAGTACCTGTTAGCCTACTTAGGCCCTAGCCTGGGTGGAAACACACTGAAGCAGTACTGTTATACCTTTCTGTTTGTATTTCTTCTTTTGAGTTCTTACACCAGGGAGACTATACGATATTTACACATGTGAGTCTGGTTTATTTCATTTATGAGTATATCTGCAAGTGGCATCAACTTGAATATAAATGCTTCAAGTTTGTCATTCTTTATAGCTGAGTAATACTCCATTGTATAAAAACACCACATCTTTTCATCCATTCCTCAGGTGATGGGCATCTTGGTTGTTTCCAAGGTTTGGCTATCACAAATGGTGCTGCTATAAACATAGGTGCACATATGTCACTATGATATGACGTTTTCAGTTCCTCTGGGAAAATTCCCATTAAAGAAATAGCTGGTTTAAAGGGGATTTCCAGTCCTAGTTTTCTAAGGAGTCTCCACACTGATTGCCATAATGGTTGCACCTGTCTACATTCCCACCAGCAGTGGAGAGGGGTTCCCCTTTCCCCACAGCCTCTCCAACATTTGTTGTTGGGTGATTTCTTTCTGATAGCCATTCTTGCTGGCGTGAGATGGTATCTCAGTGTTGTTTTAATTTGCATTTCGCAGATGGCTAGTGATGTGGAGCATTTTTTCATATATTTATTCGCTTCTTTAATTTCGTCCTCTGAGAAGCGTGTGTTCATCTCGGATGCCATTTCTGGAAGTAGAACTGGACGCTTGCTGCCACGCGGTGTTTGCCAATGTCCATGCACTTGTCACTTTGCTAGTTCTCAGCACATTAATAACCAGCGACTGCATTTCAGAGCTTTTCCTTATGTGATTTGAAAGGGAAGACAAGCCCCGCGATTACTCGGGTATAGTAGAGGCTACTCTTTAGCCCCTCATAAACAGGCGTCCCTAGAGTGCCACAGCCTTGGAGTAAGTTGTTTTCATCCTGCCTTGCTCGGACTTCAGGGTTAGCGTCGCGTTCTGAGGAGCGCTCTGCTTCTGCTGCCTGCAGGAGCAGCCCCTTGTCTCCCCGCCTCCCGTCCTCTGTCCCCTTGGTGACCTTGAGCGGTGGCAGCGGGCCAGCGGCCTAGCACAGCCCACACGCGCACCCCTCCGCCCCAGGCTAAGTGAAGTTATTTGTTAAAGTGTCAGTTGTTAAAGCTTTTGCAGCCAACAGATTGTCACCTTAGAAAGAGTTGAGTATGCTGGACGCACGGGTTAAGCCGAACCCGTGCACATTGCTGCTGAAACGTTGGCCCCTGGGGAGAGCTGGGCCGCTGCCAGCTCGAGAGACCTGCTTGGGCTGGCTGCGCAGGCGCAAGTGCCGCGCCTGCACTGTCTAGACGCCCCGCTGTGGAGCCAGCGGGCCCTCCTGGCTTGTGGGGCAGCCGTGGGCCAGCGTGTATCTGGTCTGTCCCTCACCGGTCCAGGGATGGAATCCACTGGTCCCAGCCCCGAGTCCAGTTGAAGATAAGCCTCTTGGTCCCTTCCTACGGGAATAAACATCCCTGGGCTAGCTCCCAAGCCAGCTTTCTGTGGAGTAGGCCTCTTCTTCCCAGCCTGCGTCACTTGGCTCCCTGCGGGAAAGATGAATGCCAAAGCCACCCTGGTCCCCCCTGCACACACACAGCTCCCTTAGAAGCAAGCGTATGGCCTTGGTGGGAAGCGGAACTGTCCCGTGACTCATTCAGGGGTAAAGGTGATGGGAGTTTATTATAAAAATGAAGACTTAAAGAGAAGATAAATTTTAACATCTTCCTAAGACTACACAGGGACAGGAAAAACCAGTCCCACAGGGTAAATTTGAATGGACATTTAGGAAGGAATAATACTTATTTTGGAACTACAAACTCAGTGTTTCACATTTGTTTAATAAAGTTTAAATCTAATTTTTAAAAAATGAAGAAAGGCTGAAAGAGCCACTATGTGGACTGCTGAACCAGACACTGGTTCCGGTACCAAGTGGCTCACAGGTCTGCTGCGACAGGCAGTGGTAAGTGCTCGAGTGGTTCTCCTGTGGGCAGGAGCACTACCCTGTCCTTGTCTCCTCCTCCAGGAGAGTTCTCAGCCTCCGACAGCTCCCTCACCGATATCCAGGACACGCGTAGGCAGCCCGTGCCCGACCCTGGCCTGATGCCACTGCCTGACGCTGCTGCAGATTTGGATTGGTCCAACTTGGTTGATGCCGCCAAGGCCTATGAGGGTGAGTCTGCCGAGAGCACCAGGCACAGTGCAGGGTCCTGCAGAGCAGCACTGCCGCGTGCTAGGGTCGGACCCAGAGCTGTCCACTCTGCTGTCCTGACATGTTGGTGGCATTCTGAGCAGGGACCTCACTGGTGGAACTTGGTGTTCCTCCAGTGCATCACTGGCCCCTGTACTGGGAAGGCAGAGAGCAGAGAAGTCCCAGCTCTCTACTCACTGAAAAACATGCACAGTCAGAGCCTCTCTTCACATTGTGAGGCATCTTACAGCTGGGCTGATTGCTGCATTGCTGAGGCTGAGGCAGGAGGATCACAAGTTAGAATCCCACTTGGGCAACTCAGTAAGGCTGTCTTAAAACAAGAACACCCCTGGGTTTGAGTCCCAGAACACCCACCCCCCAGGCACAGGACCACTGTAACACAGGCAGATCTGTCAGAACGCCAGCCCACCTTGCTGGGTGTGGACTGTGCCTTCCTCCCGTGCCCCTCCCTGGGTGGCAGCGCATCTGCCCTCGGCCAGCTGCAGGCCGCGTGCTCTGTGCTGTGGGAGCCCAGCACCTCTGCCCTGGACGGCGTGAGAGCAGTGTGGTGTCAGGTGTCTACCGTCTATTCTGCAGTAAAGACGTAAGATGATTATTCTGAAACTTGGTGGTAAGGTCTTCCTTGTTTTATGAGAGCAAGTGAGTATATTGTTACTTGTAGTTGGGCAACATGAAAGTTGCTATTCCAGTCAAGTTTTGATTTAGGTAGGAAGTTTACTAGGCCACAGAATACAGAACTCGGCCAGCTGACTACCCACGCCTCCACCTTTATGGAGCTAATGGGAACTCTTTAGCACTAGCTTGGTTTTTCAGTTCGTTGGCTAATCGCCTTCATGTGAATTTTACATTGGACCATTTTGAGTCAGAGATAGACTTAAGCTAAAGCTCAGCAGTGGCCAGACGTCTCATATAAACTTACTTGAAATAGTTTTGAGGAGTTGAGTTCTAAATCTGAACACACTTACATTGGTACATAGAAAGCCTTGGTCTGGAAATCTGGCACAAGGCCTCTTTCTGGAGAAGCATTCCATAGAGTGCTCCTTTGAAGAGCAAGGATCGCTGGGAGGGACTGGCTCGGCATTGATTCACAAGCTGTTTCTGAAAGGGAAGTTGTAGCGCTACTGTCCACTCTCAGCTAGACCGTGACAGCTTGCCTCGAGGCCTGAGCCGTGCGTTCCCACGCAAGCCTGTTTGTGCAGACTGGCCTGGCCCGTGGGCCAGTTGTGGACTTCGGGTGGGTGAGCCCAGCTGTGTATCTGAAATGCTCAGTGGTTTTTTCTCTCTTCATTGCAGTGCAGCGAGCCTCGTTTTTTGCGGCTAGTGACGACAACCACCGCCCCTTGAGCGCGGCCTCCAACAGTGATCAGCTCGAGGAGCTGGTGCAGATGAAGTCGTACAGCAGGTTGGTCATGCAGGGCTGCCACATTGTGCCCCAAGAGAGACAGGCGTGGCCAAGAGGGGTGGCTGGATGACACCCATCTCAGAAGTGCCATTTGCTTATTAGTAACACACTCCACGACTAGGTGCTGTAAGTACAGTTGAAGTGTTCTTGGTGGCTTGGGGTCGTAGCTATGAATATTACTGTTAAAGTCGTGGTACGTTACGCCCTTAGGGCTCATAAGATAAGACGAGTCGTCCCCAGCGCCGTGCGGCTGTGCTTCTTAGTCCCATGCAGCTGCCCTGGCGGCCCTGTTCTCAGCACACAAGAGTCCTTCTAAGCCTTGCAGCCCGGTGCACTGCCCCAGTCTCCCGAGCACCCATGTCCCAGATTGGATCACTGGGGTATTTCAGAGCATGTGATGAAGAGGAAGCTGAGGGCCGTGGCATCTCTCAGAATGGAGGGCACACTCACGGCCTGCCTCCGTTGGCTGTGCAGAGACTGGGACCTCTCTTTGCCGCAGTACTGAACGAGGAGGTGGCTGGGCCCAGGGGTGTGACGCTGCTTTGGGAGCAGCGTCACAGTGGCCGGTTGTGGAGCATGCAGTGAGCGTCTCTTGCTGCAGAGTATTGACTGATCCCTTCCCTGAAGGGATCCAGGTGTCAGGGAAACTGGGTCAGAAGCAGACAGCGAGGCTGGTGTGCTCGCTGTGGGACTGGAGACCGGCGGCCTCCGGCGCAGCCCGCCCCAGATGCGCTGGCAGGGAGAGTCCAGGTGCCGAGGCTGGCGCGCATTCACACTTAGCACCGGGACAGCTGGCAGGGGCAGAGTGGCAGTGAGGTTGGCTACTGGGAGCTTAAAAGAGAAAAAAGAAAGGGGGCCGGGGAGATGGCTGAGTAGAATAAGTGCTTGCCTGGCAAGCACAAGGGCCTGAGTTCAATCCCTAGTTCTGCCAAAAAAAAAAACCCCACAAAACAAACGTTGTAGAGTCAAAAGAAAGCCCAAAGTGCACTTCTTCCTAACAGGAGTCCAGAAAGGAGCACTACAGACTCAAGGGAGGCACACAGTTGATCATCTCCTGCTGAATGGGGCTGAGTGAATGCAGATGAGGCGCAGGGCGAGGCCACCAGCCCCCCTGAAGGGCGCATTGCTGAGAGCAGTGCCGCAGGGGCTCCATGTGGAAAGGCTTTTTTTTTTTCCTTGAGTACTTGCCTATTTTGAGTGGGGGTTAACAGCAACGTGTCTTTATGAAATCAGTTATTTTATATTGCCTGTAGTTTTCACCCCCACTGCGCGTGTTCCTCAGCATTGTCATGCACCCTCAGAGGAAGAAGTGATTAGGAGCCTTTAGAGTGGTGTCCGCCCGAGGGCCTGCGGTGCTCCTGCAGGGCACGCTGCCCTGCCGCTGGCCTCCCTCCTGGCTCTGCCACCTCTCTGGCCGTGGCCCAGTCCAGAACTCACAGCCCACAGGCGCCCTTCCTTCAGCAGCAGTCTTGGCACACCCCTGCCAGTCTGGGTTTTCACTGGGGCTTCCTGTAAACGTAGAAGCACAAGACATCAACGCAGGTCGCTAGAGCCAAGAACCCTAACTTGCACTGTGGGTCTGGAGCAACACCTCTATCCTGTGACAGAGAAGATTCGGGGTCGTCACCGCTTCCCTGCAGCCTCTGGGAAGAGGCAGCTGCCTGCTTTCCTTGTGGACGGTGTCGGGATCTCTGATGTGCACCAGGGTTGTAGGATCGGCTGAAACCCACTGGGAAACTGGGCAGCTCCCATTCAGGTGGAAAGGACACAGAGCAGTCGCCAAGGGTCCTTGTTCCTCTGTGTTCTGTCTGACCAGTTGGTGGCCTTCTGTCTTGTGGCAGTCCCTTGATGTGGCAGTATTAGCACTTAAATAAAATGTGACGTAAATAAAGCAAGAAGAGAATGTTTGCTGATTGTGAAGACAGACTTTAGACATTAAGCTGTGGCCGACAAGCTTTTGAAACATGGCGTCTCACTTTTAAAACATTTAGCGGTTGAGCTGTGGGCAGGATAAGCCAGCTGCCGCTGCACAGATGACTCCAGCCCATTTTCATGGGAACTAGGCTGCCCTGAGCCCTGAGGCAGAGGCTGCACCACCTCAAGCCCACTTCGGAGCTCCCGAGGAAACGCTGTGCCGTGGGATTGTCGTGTCTGTCGTGTTGCTGGAAAGCACCCCTTGTGCTGCCAGGGACCTTCCTCACCATCATTGCTTTGTCAGAAGATGCGGCATTTTAACACGGGAAGCTGTTGCCTGGCTGTTGTTCAAGCTGGTTAATCTTTCGTTAAATCACCATTTTCTTTCCAGAGGTTGAAATGCGCATTGTGTTGCCATGCTAACATGATGTGGAGAACCCTTTCCAAGTACAGCCTCCTCAGATTTGCAAAATGAGAAAGACGATGACCAAAAGGAAAGGCAACTGCAGCCAGGGAGGTTCTTACCAGTGTGGCCTTTTGTTTCTTGTTCCCAGCAGTAAAGACTCCTCACCCACTCTGGCTTCTAAAGTGGACCAGTTGGAAGGGATGCTCAAGATGCTCCGAGAAGATCTCAAGAAGGTAAGCGTGTTCTGAGCGCGCGCCACCCTGCTGGAGCAGTGCTGGTGGGGTCAGTGTGGGTGTTTCTCCCTGAGCAGCTTTTCTGAATACACGTTCAGGGGCATGTGTGGCTGAGGCCCTCAGTCGTGGTGCCAGAGGCCTCATGACGTGTGCAGAAAGCCTGTTCTTACTTTGTGAGAGGCTCTGGACCCGTTTAGCCTCTCGGGCCCTATATAGCATATCAGCCGCCCAGACCCTTAGGAGTCTTTGATACTTTGCTTTTGTACCATGATTACTAAGTATTTTACTTCTTGGGTATTTGATTTTATCAGGACAGTTACCACCAAAAACAGGATTAACAGTCATTAAGCTACACAACTGTGTGTTTGCATTCCGGCTACTCCTGAGCCTAGCGTGGGTCTGCTCCAGAGCCAGAGGCATACAGGGCTAGGGAGGCGATGAGCACGACCAGTCAGTGTTCCCTAGCTTGTCCCGGAGCTGCGCCGGCCAGCGGGGCCTCCCTCTAGCTCAACCCCACTTCCTCCCTCCTAGGAAAAGGAAGACAAAGCCCACCTGCAGGCGGAGGTCCAGCACCTGCGGGAGGACAACCTGCGGCTGCAGGAGGAGTCCCAGAATGCCTCGGACAAGCTGAAGAAGTTCACGGAGTGGGTCTTCAACACCATAGACATGAGCTAGGGCCGCCTTCCACAGTTTCCACCTGCCCCCTTCCAGAGGATACTACGCTGCGACTGCAGATCAGCACTCATTGTCTGCCTTTTGTAGAAAAGAAAAATAAAAAGTAAATAAAAATTTTAAAAGGTAAAATAAAAGTTTAACTGCAAAAATGTGAATGTCTTTATTTTTTTGCACAATAGCTTTATATGTTATGTATTTAAAAATGGAGCAGAGTTAAGTCCCAGGCACCCTGCCCCGCTGCCTGTCCCTGTCAGCGTTCTATTTCAGGTAACCCAGGCTTTCCCCTGTACCCCCTTACAAACAGCGCTGTGCTATTTGTAAGGAAAATCGTTTTTTAAGCTTGTTTATTTGGTGAGTGGGAAAGGCATTTCTTTGTAAAATGCCTGGAGAGGAGGAGCTTCGAGAAAAGTCCACCTCCCGGAAGGGCCTGGGTGTGAGCTGGGGCGCCTGTGCTGGTCCTCCGGAGTGTGCGCTCTGCCCCACTGCGCTCCTCACCCCTCGCCAGCCAGCAGCCCACGCAGAGGCGCCGGCAGGCCTGCACCTCGGCCGCCCTCGCCTCCCTGGAGATGGGTCTGTGCACTGCCCAGAGGCGGGGCTGTTTCCCTGGCTGCAGCGAGCCCAGCTCCCAGCCCAGCGCTAGCTGGGCCCCAGGGCCTCGTTGGTGTGGCCTCATTTGTGTGCATTTTCTGTGTGTTGCAGTCAAAAGTATATATATAGTTTCTGAAATTGTTACAGACATAGCAAAACTTTTCTTAAGTTTATTCAAAGAGCTCTATTAACAAATTCTCTCCAAAGCAAGACGTCACCAGTGTTTGTAATTAGGAAAAGCTGACGGCAGACCTCGAGCCACGAGTCCTAATTCTTGTCTGTTAGGAGCAACAACTGTAATAAAGTGGGCTTTGGAAATCTGCATGCCCCAGTGTGAAATTGAAGCTCGGCATTTTCTGCATCCTTTTGTAGCCATTCAAAGAATTCTGCCGCAAAGTTACCAACGTGCTGTTTTTCGCGTCTGGTCATGCAGGTTGGTTGGGGCCCTGGGCGTCTGCACTGCAGCGCCAGCCAGGTGTGACTGACCTGAAGAGGCCCTTGCTTCTGGCCCGCAGTCGCCCTTAGACGGACCCTCCACCCCTTCCATGGTAGCTCTAGCAGCACGTGCTGGGAGGGTCCCTCCTCGCCTCATCGCAGGTCCAGCCTGTCTCCACCGAAGAGACAAGGTGCATCCTCCCTGCCCCCACCCTCACCCACTACCAGACTTTTATGCTACGATTTCATTCCAGATTATAACTTTTCCATGGAAGTTTTTTCCTAGTAACATTTCTATCATGGGAGATTTCAGAGTGCTTTGTAAAGATCTCAGCTGTCGTCTCTCTCACACTGTGTATGGAGGAGATTGTACATTGCCTGATCTGTCTCTGTAATGAGGAACGCTGCTGCCGCCCCGGCATCTGAGGTCTTGCTCAGCCTTCTGCATTTCGTTTTCCATTTTCTCGGGGGACTTGGGGCGAGCTATTTATTAGAGTTTTGTGACAGAGTTCTTGTTTGAAGCCTCTAAAGACTACTTGTAAAATTCGAACAATAAAATTCATTTTAAATGCTCTTTTAAACGCTGTGGTGTTATTGCTTGCAGTTTATGTGAAAGACCACCCAGAAACTCATGGCCCCCCTCGCACCCTCATTTCTTCGTGCTGTAACCACTAAAGCTGGTTCTTGAACATTTCTGTCATTTTCAGAGTTTTCTAAGCTTTTTTCACTCTTCGCACACCCCCAGAGAATTCCTGTTTTGCTTTCTCTGCATACGACTTGGCGTTTCCAGGGAACTTCGTTGTTTGTCGTCTCCTCTCCATCCCTGCGTGAATTTCCCCAATGTTGCTGTGCTCAGACCTGCGCACACTTGGCCTGCAACCACGCCCTCAGCTCTGTCAGATGCTGGGTGCTGGGGGAACACGAATGCCTGTCAGTAGTAAACTGTGCAAAACATAATTAGAAAAGTTAATCTACTGAAAAAAGCCATTGCATCCTGAAGTCAAACAGAGCCCTCTTTGAGTACACCACATTGCTGTTCCTCTCCGATGGTGCAACTAATTGAAAGCTGATAGTTTTTTCCATTTTTTCGGCTCAGCAATGCGACATTCTAGGATTACAAATCTAGGATGAAAGTGGATGCCACAAGGAATTAGGATTGATAAACTAAAGGGGTCTGCTTAGCCCTTGGTTGTTAACAGGGCCTGAAGGGCTCCGCAGGGCTTGCATGTGGGGTGGGAGTGCCCAGGCGCTGTTGGAACGTGTGGGTGGGACATGTGCACCCAGGAGGACAGGGTGGCCAGCAGGCTGCCCTGCAGCAGGCGCCAAGCTGAGCAGGGTTCCTGACTCCTTCACGGCACGCACTCTGGTGGAAAGAGCCCTAGCCCAGTTCCAGCCCGGTGTAACATGGGTAACTTGTCAGGTGCTGCTTCCCCAGGGTAGCAGGACACACACAGGTGCGTGTGGCACACCTTAGAAACGGGTCGGAGACTTGGCTCTGTTAAGTGGTGTGACTGGGAAGTGATGCCATAGGGAGGCAGCACAGCCTTCGCTGTGACAGGACTTCGCCACTAAAGACCTCTCCATAGGAATCACAATGTGATGAAGAAGACACTGGCCTTAGCCTAGAGCTAAGCTATCTCTTAACGAAGCATCAGTACCAACACCATTGTCCTAAGGACCGAATGGGCCAGTGACACCAAGCCACAGACAGGGCAGGAGGTGGGCTCCTGGCTGGGCCTGCTGAGTTCAGGTCGCTGACTTCTGAACTCAGCCCAGCTGCCTCACCCACGTAAGTCTCCAACAACCTCACCAAACCTCGTGGCGCCAGAAGACGTATTTCACAGCTGGCCTCCAAGCTGGCCCACGTTCTAGGTGGTGTCTGCCTCGGGGGTCGCATGGCATGGCCCCATTCTCTCTGCTGCTGAGCAGAGAGAAGTGAAAGAGGACAGTGTGGCTCGTCCTGTCCTTTGCACAAACGGGACTTCTCTGAAGCTGACTGCAGCTGTGGTTTGCGGGGCTTTCCCTCCCGCCTTGGCTCCCTGTTGCTCCTCCCTGCCTGTGTCCCTTCTAGGCCTTGGCCTTTGCGTTGTGCATCTGGGTCATCATCCCTGAGCTCCGGAGCCTGCACGTCTCCCCACCTTGAACCCATGCAGCTCACGGGATCCAGTACGCGCTCTCGAGATGCCTCTAGCCTTAGTGACTGCCCCGGCTCTGGGCTGCTCACACTGTGCCTTTAGAGAAACACACTCCTTTGGGGATTGTGTGGCTTTGCTACTGCATCTAGGATTCCTTTTCTTTACCCAAAGTGCTGTGTTACTTTAAATGGCTGATCTCCCCACACCGCCTTTAGCATATTCCTGAGTCTCTAGTGAGCCCACCCCCTCATCTCCTGGGCATTTCATAATCCAGCATTTCAGAAAAAGCACTGCAGAGTGACTGTCTCCCAAGGAAATCCAGCCCCTTGGCATAAACAGCTTGGGAGAGATGGGCTGCCTAGCTCTCACCCGCAGCTCCACCTCCCTCAACCCCAGGCTCCCCGCTCCCGGAGCCCTTGCGGGTGAGCTGCCTGGTCGGGGACCTTTGCAGCTGTGTCCTCCAGATTCCGTCCCCAAACCCAAGCAGGTCATTGCTTTCTTTCCCAAGCCACCTGCACGAACCCACCCACCTTCCCTGCCCAAGTGCTGGGAGGGAAAGCTCGTAGAAAAGGCTCTTCAAACAGCAAACTAAGTTACTAATAGCTGCCTGGAGGTGGTCCTTGAGTCACTTTCTTAGGAAAGAGGCAGGATGGATTTGTAACTGACCTGGTAATTTTTCTAAAACATTTGAGGGTGTTTGAAAATAGTTACTTCTCACAATAACCTTAAACACTGCTCTGCAATCTGCGATGACTGTGCCTAACCAACTCTTCTTTTGGTTGGAATAAGACAGCCTCATGGAGACGCATTTCAGATGGATGAGAGTGTGTCTCTCGAAACATTCACTGCAAGGATCGTTTAGCTTCATGTAAAAGACAGCACTGTGTTGGGTTTTGTTGTGAGGAACAGCGAGTAGTGATTTGAACAGGGGTGGGGTGGTGAGAGTGGAGCCTCTCCACACTGTCCTTCAAGCGTGGCCAGGCCATACATGCAAGAGATCCCAGGCTCAAACCTTTCTGGCCCTGGCAGCAAAGTCGGTGTCTGGATACAAACCACAGGCAGCAGGTTTTGTTTGCAAGATGAGTGGGAAGTGGGTAGCTCTGGTGCATGAGGCCAGGAACCGGCCTAGGAGCCCGCTGCAAGGCCCTCGGCCCTGCCCTTTGTGCAGCGGACCCTTGCTCTCTTGAGAGAAGTTTATCACGAATCACAGAACTGCGGTGGAAAGAGCTCATTCAGTGACACAGCTCTGCCTCCAGCTAAGACCCGACGTCATCCTCATTGCCCTGCCCTGCGTCCAGCCACTTCAGCTGCTCCACTCCAAGAGCTTCCTGTTACTGAGGGAAAATTTACCTGCCGTTAGTCTTCACGTTAGCGCGTATTGGCCACAGACAGCGTGGAGACCTTAGTTCCTTTTCATCTCCTGCCCTCACGCTCCTCCCTGCCCCAGGCCTTGGCTGCTTGCATTTGTGGAAGGTCTGTCTTTGCTAATCTGTCAGTGACACAGGAGTAACATAGTCGTCACACGGAGTTGGCGTGTGTGCGCTCCACTGTCACCTTTACTTTTTGCAGCCGTTTCCATCCTAGTGCTTCAGATTATACAAAGCTAAATTTGTTTGCCCAGATAACAGCCACTAATCTATTGAAAAACTCCTCCAGGAGCAGAGCTCTCCATTTCCAAGGTCCCCTCCCACGCCGCAGGTCCCGCCTCCTCCTGGCCTGCCTTCCCGTAATAGAATAGGCAGGCCTGACTGCATTGCGTGTCAGCAGCCCCACGAGGCACATGCTGCAAAGACTGGCATTAGGGAACCGCAGGCACAGGCAGGCCAGATGTGTCTGCAGCCAGCAGCTCGTGAATGGTAGACCCGAGAGTCAGAACTAGGCCTCTGATCCCAGAGCCAGCATTTGATCACGCTCCCTGCTGGATTGGTCACAGCCTAACCCCTGCATGGCCTGGTTCCAGGGAGCTTTTCCTGGGAAAGCCAGGCCTGGAGCACCATTGGCATGGGCGGGAAGCAGGGTGGGGTCAGTTGGCAGGGAAGACAACTGCAAGTGTACCTGGGGCTACAGAGCCAGCAGAAACCACTGCTTGGCACAGCTGTTAGCAGGGGACTTGAAGCAGTCCTGCCTCCTCTTCCAGGTAGTACAGAGTCTGTCCTATTCAAAGCCAAATCTGGAGGTCAGAGAGGTTTCAGGACACGAGCAGCGGGTCCTCCGCTTCAGGATACATTGGCAGCCCTGGGGAGTTCATTCTGCACTCTACTCCCTGGACTCCAGCCCTGGAGACCCAGTATTAACACACCTGTGCAGAGCTGCAGACCTGTATCTTAGTAGGCACCCATAGTGCATAAGACCTGGCAGGCTCCTGACTCCTCAGGAAACTGCCCTGAGTGTCAAGCCCCGGCCAGCTCTTCTGGCGCAGGGAGCCGCCAATGCTGTGTGCGGTAGCTGAAGCTTTAGGGTCTTAAAAGCCCTGGATGATTGCTGCTCAGCAAGCAGATGGGCGAACTGGAAAGCCTTTCCATGAGGCAAAGGCAGGGCCACCTGTTGAGCAGTAATTCTCAGCCCTCCCCAAACTACATCAGGTTTTTCTTTTTGAAAACCAAGCCATTGAAGCCAATGAAAATATTGGTTTCAGAACCAACTTCTAAACAGTGACCCTCACCCTCCCTTCTGCAGGAGGCACTGTAGTGGTGGCAGCTTTGTGCTCTGCTGTGCTCAGATGTCACTGTTCTGCATCCACTGTCACAGCATTGTGTCACAATCTATGGATAGGTGGGAGCCATGGATCAAAGTTGGTCCCAGTTTTCAGCAGCTTGAAGACAAAGGAGAGACTTCATCTTTCTAAGCCTTCTGTCCGAAAACCTCCTGGAGGCCCTTACATTCTGCTTGCTAAAACAACAGGAACAAAACAAGCCCAGCTCCTGCAGTAGACCCTAACTTGACCCCACTCGCTCTTGCCTGCCCACCTCAGTTTTACACAGGGGTCAGCTCCCATCAGGACCCCTTCCATCTGCCAATGTACTGGCACCGGGGCCCACTGGCATGAACTCACAATTACTTGCTTAGAACAACTCAGTGCACTTGGCTCTCCAGCGCAGGCATTCAGGCAGGGCTCAGCTGGCGATTCTGCTGCTGCCTGGGGCCTCCTCAGGTCCCTTGAGCCCTGCTCCTGGGCTGGGGCATCCAAGCTGGCTTGGCTGCCATTCCTGGCACCCGGGAAGGGACAGTGGAAGGCCAAGCCCAGCTGGACGCCTTTCCTCCTCTGCCGTCTTGGAGCCTCTGCACTCTTTCCTCTAGGTCACTGGGCTACGCATGGTGCCCCAGGTGCCTTCAGACCCGGGGAAAAGGTCCCCATCCTCCTGAAAGCTAGAGCCAGAAATGTCAGCATGCCCACACATGGTCAAGCGAGGGGAAACCAGTGCTGTCTGTCACGGGATCTGCAGCCCTTCTCAGGTCCCTGAGGGAGTGGGCCCATTCGACACTCGCTCCTAAGCCCTCCCAGCAGGGCAAGGATGCCGCAGATTTCATTGGCACTGTAACAAACAGCCCAGCATTCACCCACTGAGGCACACTTGCCCATCCTCCTGCTGCCACTGGGCAACAGAGGCCCTCAACCTCTGCTATTTTTCTCACCAGCATGGTTTTACATGCTGTGCTTTGCATAAGAAACTAGTAGAGGGAGTGAACATTCACTTTTGCCCCAAACCTGCTCCCCACTCAAACCCCAAGTCTACACCCAGAAGCCCCAAGGCCACTGCTGACAGTTGTTACAGGTGCCAAAGAGGAAGCTGATGCAGGTGACCATCTGGGCCCGAGTCGGCCCCTAGTCTCTCCTAAGAATGCATTTTGGGGGTTGAGCCTCAGAGCTGGCCGGAGGACGGGGGTAAAGACATTGGCGAGGTGGCCTGAAGGAGGGAGGCAGTCCCCGAAGCTCACAGCCAGCTGGTGTGGCTGCAGTGGCTAGGGTGGCCTGGCAGCGCCCAGCCAGGCTGTAAGGGAATCTTTCCTGCAGAGCCAGGGACGGGAGGACCCCAGATCCCATTTTTTGGGGCACAGCACCCTCTGCTGGCTACCAGAGGTACTGGATTGTCCCTGTCCGCTGAGGCCGGGCAGTCTTAGCTCTGGATCCCCACCCATCTTGTGCTCAGCTGCTGGTTGCCCGCTGCGGGCAGAGAAAGGGCAGGAAGGAGCAGCTGGGAGTAGAATCAAGAAAAGTCCTCAGATGTGGGGAAAGACGGACTGCAGTCCGCAGTGAGGCTCTCCTGATTGCCGTCCGGACCTGGCCTCCTGCCTGAAGGCCTCTCAGCTCCCCAGCTCTCTGCTCCCACCCCAAGGCTGAGCCTCACTTTACGGGGGTGACAGTCACAGTCCTAGGCTGGGCGAGGCCTCCCCAGGTGCGGCTGTGACCGTGCTTCCTCGCCTTTCATTGGCTGCTGGCAGGGCGGTGGGGGAGGGGTCTCCGCGGGAGGCGACTGTAGCAGCAGCCCGGGTCTTTGCTCTGGTCCAGCTGGCGAAGTCATCGTGAGTCTCCAGGAGGCCCAGGACGCAAAGCAGCAGAGCACGCGCGGAGGATCGCAGACACCCGGATGTTCACAGCATGTGCTCGTCGCAGGCAGTTAAAAAATGGTTCACGTGTTAGAAAGCTTTAGGCGAACCCAGCCTCTGCATCCCTGTAACTTCTAGTGGTAACAGAGATGTCTTTTCTTTTTTCTTTTTTTAAAAGAAGACATTTGACTGCAAGGGAAAACTATCTAGGATTCTTTTTTAAAAAAATGTATTTGGGGAGCTGGGGAGTTGGCTCAGTGGAATAAGCGCTTGCCTGGCAAGTACAGGGGCCTGAGTTCAATCCCCGGTTTTGCAAATAAAATAAAAAATAAATAAAATAATAATTAAAAATGTATTTGGTACAGGGTCTACAGGGTCTTGCTACGTAGATCGGACTCCTTGTGATTCTCCTGTTTTCAGCCTCCGAAGCGCAGGAATTACAGGCTCAGGAAACAATGCCCCCCAGCCTCAATCGCCATCTCAGTGCTCCCGGAGGCTAATTAATTTTCTCCTACTTAAAGACAGATTGCCCTACATGTAACAGCTACGTTCAAAAGTTATAAAATTGTCCTTGGTTTTACAATGACAAATGAAAACATTAAAATTCTCCAATCAAA
>NW_004524583.1:30285611-30295444 GCF_000260255.1 Octodon degus
TCCCTGGCCCATTGTTGGCCATTTAATAACAACAATGACAACAAAGAAGCAATATGCACGTGCACTGTCTTAGTTACTCTTCTCTCATTGCTGGGACAAATACCTGACACTCAAAATGAAGGAAGGAAAGGTTTATTTAGCTCACAGTTTGGACTGGAGGCTTCAGTCCACACTTAGCTGGGTCCAAGGCAGAGCGGCACACAGCAGAGGGCAACCTTTCATGGTGGTGGCAAAAAGCCAGAGCACAGGGCACCGAAGTAGCGCACAAGCCTAACAGACGTCTTTCATCAGGAACTGGCTGTGCTGTGGGCCTTTGCTGAGGCTGCTGTGTGCACCTCCTCCCGGGCGATCCGGGGGCCCTCAGCTGCTCCGCATCCCTGCTGGGGCTCAGGAGGGCTGGGGAGGGGGATCAGGGACCCAGGTCTGTGGGCATCTAGGTGGCTCCCAGTCTGCTGGCCTGACCCAGCCAGTGCCTCAGAAAACCCAAAGAGAAGCATCACCTTTTCCCCAAGGTGACCCTGCAGCTCCGAAGGTGGCTGCCGGACCTGGCCACACCTGCTTGGCTGGACTGCGGGCAACCTGCCTGGTCTCTGCCCCCTCAGCACACTGGGTGCCGTGGCCTCGGTGCCCTTCGAAGGCCAGGGCTAGGGCCTGCGGGAAGGCTTGGTATCTGCCGCAGGTAAATGTCACCGTTTTAGCCTTGACAGCGTCCACCTATGGGACAGTTCTAACAACGCTGAGCCGCCGTTCAGCACAGCCAGCCCCTCCACGCGCGCGTTTCCAGATCTGACTCTCTTGACTGTGGAGGGCAGGGCTCATGTGGGACAGGATCTGTGGCCACAAAAGTGACATCCAGGTGCTCTGTGGCATCTTGGGGCAGCCAGGGGAAAGCTAGGAGCCCATGCTGCTGCAGAGAGGATAAGAGAGAGAGAGAGAGAGAGAGAGAGAGAGAGAGAGAGTGTGTGTGTGTGTGTGTGTGTGTGTGTGTGTGAAGCCCAGGGGGACCTGAAAGCCTTGGAAACAAGGAAGCGGCTCGGGGCATCCGGAGCAGGAAAGCCTGGCGCGAGCCCTCGCGTTCCGGGCCGCCCCCTTCTTCCTTGGTTCTGCTCACAAGTTGCTTCACCCGTCTGGGCTCCTCGCTTTGCTGGGGCTCAGCTCCACCGCGGAAATGCCAGAGCTGCGAAAGGGGCGGGACAAGCACCCTAAGTGCCGCCTCTTTCTACTCTCCGGGAAGAAGCCTTCCGCACGGGGCAGGCGCCCTCCCACCCAGCAACGTCCCGGCCACAGAATCGCTTTTTAAAAACCAGGTATCATCCGAGAGTTGGTTAAGACGCGCTCGGCTTCGTCCCCCTGGGTGCTTCTTAGGGAGGACTCGCCCAGGGCTGCAGAACAGAGCGGCTGACTTCTGTGCACCCTGCGGAGGCCCAGAGGGAAGGCTGCTCCCGGGGAGGACTGCCCAGAACAGGGATCAGGCTGAGGGGGCCGGCGGGGGCGTGCGCTGGCCTGGGCTGCAAAGAAGCCAGGCTTGATAGCCGAAGGTGGCGAATCCGCAGATGCCGCTCTGACCCCGCAGCCCGGCGCTTCACCGCGGTCCCAGTTTCCGCGACCCCAGCCTCCGCGGGGAGGCGCCCTGGAGCCTCGCAGGACCCCGGCGGGGCCGAGCGCAGGTCCGCGGCGGGCGGCGGGCGCCCTCTGCTGACCGCCTGGAGACTTGCGGCGGCGGTTTCCGTGGACGCCGCGGGCTGGAGTAGTCTGAGCGCTTCCGAAGACGGACTTTCTTGGGGTGCGGTGGCCTTTGCTTATTCCAGTGGGACCCTAACCCTGCCAGCGTCCTCGCTAACCATTCACCGAGGCAGCCCCCTTCGAGGATTTCTCCGGGCACCTGGAAGGGCGGGTTTCTAAAGGCAAAGAGAATTTCTGTGAAGGAAAATGTAATGGGTCAACTCATATTTTAGACTATAAATATAAATCTGGTTTTCTGTTGTGTAAAAATGTATCCTCACTACTGTTCTAAGTTGTTTAGTAACTAGTGGCTGTTTCTTGCTGTTTGCCAAGATAAAATCCCTTCCTCACTAATTCCTGTAAACAAATTTAGTTTACAGAGATGACTTCAAAAGGAAACTAAACGGGCTTTAGCTTCTTGTAACCTCCGGGCTATGCAAGGCTGCCTGCAAGTACTCTTTGGGTCTTCTCCTGCCTGAGCTCAGTAATAAATGGCTTTCCAAATTCCAATCTGGGGCCAGGAAGATGGCTCAGGAAGATGGCTCAGTAGGATAAGCGCTTGACTGGCAAACTCAAGGCTCTGAGTTCAATCCCCGGTTCTGAAAAAAAAAAAAAAAAGTCTTGCTTCAGTGAAACCTCAGTTGTTTATTCCATCAACTAAATAAGCAATGACGGGGCTTGGGAGATGGCTCAGTAGAATAAATGCTTGCCTGGCAAGTACAAGCGCCTGAGTTCAATCCCTGGTTACACACACACAAAATAAATAAGCAATGACCCTAGAATTTAAATAGTTCTCTTTTTAGAAAAACGTTTAAAAGATTTCATCTAAATTGAAACGCTCTCACTAAAAGTTTTCAAATTTTAAAAATTGATTTACTCATTTTTAAATTATTTTAGCTGGGCATGGTGGGGCACACCTGTAATCCCCGCACTTGGGAGGCTGAGGCAGGAGGATCATCGCGAATTCGAGGCCAGCCTAGGCTACAAAGTGACTTCAAGGCCAGCCTGAGAGGCATGATGAGACACTGCCTCAGAAAAGACAAAAACAGTAATAATTTTAGTAAGTAATAAAAATAAAAATCACTATTTTAACGAAGATACTCTTGCTTTGAAAACACGAGCCAACTTATTTTAATATTTACCTGTGGCTATTTGCATTTTTGTAACATACATGTTAAAATGGGGATTGCGCTGGGAGGCACTTACATTATTTTGAAGATCCTTGCAAGCGTGCGAACAAGGTAAGATAGCATGGTATCAGCTCTGAAAAGGGAGAAAGCTGAGAAAAGAGAACTCTTCACGAAATGGGCAGCACTAATTTTAACAACGGGGCGGGCTCGCAGTGTGGCTCTCGCCGGCGACAGCAGAAGCTGGGCAGCGGGCGGGCGCGGGGTTCCACGCGGAGGCGGAAGGCTTCGTGGCCAGGGCCGCCCTCGTGGGAATCGCAGCGCACGACCTACAGAAGACAGCGGACCACACTCGCGTTGACCAGACAAGGTTTTGCAACTGGACGCTAGGGTGGCCAAAATGCATACGCTGGGTGAAAACTGAAGAAGTAACCCCTGTCTGGGGCGAAAACTTCAGAAAGGATTGCTTATGCTTTGTTAAAGCGAGAAAAGAAAAAAGTGTGTAATATATCCAAATTAACTGGATAACACCATGAGCAAGCCATATTGCATAACACTAAAAATATATAGCGTTGAACTACCAGAAGAAAACAAAGAAGTTGAAATTAACGCTTTTAATTAGCTGTACGAATGTCACAAACCATCTTTTTAGCTTACTTTTGTATCAGTACTGTACCTGACCATCCGCCCTGCGCACAAGACTGTCCCTCTTTCTGTCCATTTCCCCTCCCCCTCCCCGTTTACAAAAACTCTGCGGTATTTCCGTTATTTTCCTTCAGCTCTATCTTTTCTTTACCTCCTTCCCCCTTCTTTCTCTTCCCCTCCCTTGTTCCTCTTTTCATGTGACCAAGTTCCTCCTCCTCCTGAATACCCATCTTCCGACCTGCTCCTCATTCCTACTCTGGATTTCTCACACAAGAGAAACAAACATGTCTGCTTAAACTTGCTCATGTCAGCCAAGCTTAGGGCTTGAGGTGTATCCATTTACTTAACAATAGCTCAAGCTTATTTTTCTTGTCTTTTTCCTATACGCAGTGCCCACTGTATGTAGATGCTGCGTTTTCTTTATCTGGTCGTCTGCTGATGGGCAGATGAGCTGTTTCCACGGTCGGTCGGTTGGTCGTGCTAGCAGGAGTTCCTCTGCTATGAGCAGGTGCGGGCCGGGTGGCATGGTGACCAGCACCGTGGGGAGGGGCGCAGATGGCGTGGTCCGACAGAAGCCCTAGGTTAGTCCTTGTTCTTTCCATCTCGGCGCTGATTTGCACAGTGGGCCCCAGTCTGCACTCCCCCTGACAGCGAGGGAGGGCTCCTCTCGCCCCACAGCCTCACCAGCATCTGCTATCCCTTGACTTCCTGATGGTCGCCATTCTTTCTGGGGTGAGATGGAATCTCAGTGTTGTTTTCCTTTGCATCTGTCAAATGACCAGTGCTGCTGAACCTTTCTTCTCGTGTCTGTTCAGTTCAGACGCCCACTTTTGGATTGGGTCTTCCAGTTGAGGGGCAGGTCTGATTTCTTTTGAGTTCTTTGCATATTGTGGCTGTTTGCCCCCTCTCTGTGGAGTAGTGGGCAAGACTTTTCCCCTTCCATGGGTCTCTTCTTCAGTCTCTTGGTGGTTTCTTTTGCTGTGCAGAGCTTTTTAATCTGATGTGATCGCCATTGTTGAGCTCTTGTACAATTTCCCGTGCACTCAGGGTTTTGCCCATGAAGTCTGCCTGCGTCGATATCTTCAAGAGTTTTACTGTTCTATCCTCCAGCAGATTAAGTATTTCTGGCAAGCAGTGTAGTTATTGTACTGAAGCAGAGAACTGAAAACCAAATCTTGACTTTAGGCATTGAACTGAAACACAGCTTTCACAGAGAGGAAACAGCCAGACTGTCCCTGGAGCTCTCCCAGTCATTCCATGTCCTGGGAAAATGCCGGGGTTGCACATGTCACATGGAAGGGTGAGGGGCTGAGACCCCCGCTCGTGTTCCTGCTTACAGATGCGAGCGCTGGGGGGCCTGGGGACCTGGGGACCGGCTCTCAGCTCCGCCACATCTGGGCACCAGCGGACCCAAACTAGACCTGCTTGCTGTATTTCAGGAGATTTTAGGGCTTTTACCATTTAATTGGATTCCCAAAACTTTTAAGAGGTTGAGGCTGTTTGGCTATCTAAATCTTCATGTTGGGGCCGGGGAGATGGCTCAGTAGAATAAGCGCTTGCCTAGCAAGTGCAAGGGTCTGAGTTCAATCCCTGGTTCCGCAAAAAATAAATAAATAAATCTTCATGTTGCAAATTCAATGCAGAGAAATTTCCTAGTTCTATTTTTTTTTTTTTTTTTTTTAGTTTCTGTCTGGTCCAACATGTCACCTTTGTACTTCTGGAAGCAGCAACATGAATTTTTTTTTTTTTTTCCGGAACCGGGGATTGAACTCAGATCCTTGTGTTTGCCAGTCAAGCGCTTATCCTACTGAGCCATCTCCCCGGGCCCCAGCAACATGAAAATTTAAAAATATAATTCAAGCCCTTGCAACTTCATGGCAATTTCTACGCCAGCATATCAGGCTGGATGCTGAAGAAATCTGACAGCAGAATTACAAGCAAAAGTTAAAAAGGACGGAATTTATTTTATGTTCACAATACAGTTTTGCTATTTTTTTTTTAACAGCTCCTGCAAAGTCTCATTTGAAGCTATGGGGTGAGGACATGTGTTCCGCTTTTCCTTTTCTAAATGGGCTGAGAGGCTGTCCTGGGCAGAGAGCTCCTGAGGGGAAGCAGAGGCCAGGACCCCTGGGGTTACCTCTGTCTCCTGACCACTGTCCCCTGCGGGCCTTGCCTCGCAAGAGGGGAACACACATTGGCCTGCCGCCCCAGGATGCCCTGGTTGTTTCTAATTAATATGAACACCGCACTGAAGCAGCTGCAAAGAATGCAGAAGTTTCCTGAAGGCTTCCTGAGTGACTGACACTGACCTGCACCAGGCTGGGAGGCCACCCTGCCTTCCAGGTCTTGGATGGCACAGGGACCCTGGGGGCTGCACTGATGGGGGGGGACACCCTGCTGAGGCCTGGGCGCCAGCACTGGGTCGGCGGGGCCCTGGCGTGCAGCTGCTGTGGGGCCCTTGAGACTCCAGGCAGCCACACCCTTGACACTGCCCTGTCAGATGTGACCCTGGTTCCAGAAGCCACAGAAAGCTGGAGTTTGGCAGTGGACTGAAATCTGCTTGGAAAAAAAGAACAAAAAAAAAAAATTTTTTTTTAAACTAACATTTCCCATCTGTCACAGATACACAGGGCCAGAATTTGAACCCTGCATTTTCACTTCAATGTTTCCTAAGAAGTCTTTGGTATAACTCCTTCCTTAATCATCGTTATTAGTAGCAGTCTCAGGACCGAACCCAGGATCACACCCATGGTAGGCTGATCCCTAGCACACAGCCACACCCCAACCTTCTCTGCTGTGTTTGTTGGGGTTTTGTTGTTGTTTGTCTGTGACAGGGTCTTTCTACATAGTACAGGCTGGGCTTGAGCTCACTTTGTCACCCAGCCTGGTCTGGAACTCATAAAGATCCTCCTGCTTCAGCCTCCTAGGTGTTGGGATTACAGGTATGAGCCACGATGCCTGGCTTTTCCTGTGTGTGTGTGTGTGTGTGTGTGTGTGTGTGTGTGTGTGTGTGTCTGAGCCAGGGTTTGCTCCCCAGTGTAGGCCAGTCTTGAGCTCCCCGCACAGCCCAGGTGGCCTCCCGAATGCTGGGCTCACAGGTGCATCCAGCTTCAAAAGCCTCATCCTCCCTCATGCTGGGCAGGTGAATCTGGAAGGCTGGGTGCTGGGTGCTGGGTGCTCGCCCATCCCAGGCTGTGGAGAGTCCTGGCCATTCAGGCTTAGGTGCAGCTGTCCACGCCCATGGCCCAGGGGCTCAGACCCACAGGGAGCTGTCACTCAGGTGGGGTGGCATAGGTCTCAGTGAGCAGGGCTCTGCCTCCTGCACGCCTCCAGGAGTGGGGCATCTGAGCTGAGGAAGGGGCAGGGCGCGGGCCTTGTGGCTGGAGCCTGGTGGCCCGCAGATGCCAGTCCACAATCCACCTTGGGAAAGCAAGCTGGCCAGCTGGCTGCTGCTGCGAGCCCAGAAAGCCGACCGCCCCACAGAAGAAAACCCAGGAAAAAGCTGGCTGGATGACAGAGATCGATTTTTAAAAGCTGATTGGACCTAAAGACGTTTCTGCTGGTTCATTAGCCCTCTAGGGACAATCTGTGACTAGACCCACGTACAGAGGTCTGATTTTTAGTTACTGTAACTTTTGATCTAGAATGTCCATTTGATTGTTCTTTTAATAGATCCTACTCTAAATGCCCAGTGAAATTCTCTGCTCTTTTTTCTACTTTTTGACTATATAACCATATTTACTTAAATGTCCTTCTCTGTTAATTCCAACATCTGGACCACCTGTGAATCTATTTTCTGTCTTATTTTTTAAAAAATAGCTACCTGTGACATAAACTGTCGCATGCTTAGTAATATTTAATCATGTGCCAGATATTTTTAAAAAACTTTAAATTTTTTTTAATTTGTATTTGATACAGTCTTCCCGTGCGGTTCAGACTCGTAGTGATCCTCCTGTCTCAGCCTCCCCAGTGCTGGGATTATAGCAGTGCACCACCACACCCAGTTTCAATGGCTGGCATGGGTGAGGGGGACCAGCACGACATGCAGTGCCAGGGATCGAACTCGGGCCCTTGCGCTTGCCAGGCAGGCGCTTAGACCACCGAGCTCTCACCCCAGCCCTTTGTGCCAGACATTCTGATTACAAGACCACAAGGCCTGTGCATAATTCAAATTCCTCCTTTCATCTGTTAGAAGTGGAGCCAAGTCAGGGCTTTAATACATTTTTGGAAAGGGGGTTGGTGATACTCAGCCTGCCTCTAGTTTGTCTTTGTTGCTGAGATATGACCCTCTGAGATGTGACAAACTGAAAACAAGGCAGGTGTTTCTTCCTTGGCTTTGAGATCCTCTGAGACCCTGTCCTGACTCTGAGGTTTCTGGCTTAGCGTTTAGCCTCTCACCTCCCAGGTCACAAGTGGCCACTCACTGGAAGGGCCTGGCTGTCATCTGAGGCTCCTCTAACTTTCCTTTGTATCACTCACTCTCCCATGATGCCTTGGAATTCCCATGATACCTCAGAAATCCCATGGTACCTCTGCCCTCCAGCCCTGGGCTTGGGGCAGGGGGCCAGTAAGTCCCAGTGCCCATACCCTGCCCCCTGTAGCATTCATCTGGTGCCTTTTTGCTATTGTACAAAACAAAACCTTTTCCATATAAACACCCGCGGAAGATGAAGTCGTATGCATCACGCTCCTGTGGATCTTCCCCAAAGCACATATAATCCCGTCTGGAAACGGATCAACATCTGTACATAGTCAGTGCTGTCAAAGTTGCCTAAGGGATTCCAAAGCTGAGAATTGAAATGCCCGGTGTAGGAACAAATGCGATTAAAAACGAGTGCTTTCCCAGATAAACCGAGTTTCTTCTGCGCTCAGTCCCCGAGAGGGCGCTGTTGCGTTCCCTAACCCCGCCGCCCCTCAGCCCGAGAAGGCGGGTGGATGGCGTGGCTCCCGGTGGCAGCTGGGTCCTTGCGCTGTGTGCAAGATGCTTCGCGTTGGGTAGCTCAGAGTCACTGCTAGGTGTGAGCGCAAGTAAATGAGACACAAGCAAGCTTCTCCTCCTGTGAGGTAGTTCCGGCCGCCAGCTTTTGCATCCCTGGGATTGCAGCCTCTCCCCAGAGCTCGCCCTGGAGAACCCTCCTGAGCCAGGGTCAGCACATCCCGTGGTCCTTGCTGCATCTGAGCCCCACGCCTAAAGGAGTCCAAATGGGGAGGCAGATGCAGAAGCTGCTCAACAGAGTAGACCCTCGGTGTGGGCGCACGACATCCACATCGTTGCAGTTTTCCTCACAACTTGCTGACAAGCAGCTTGCTACGCTTTTGCTTGAGGAACTGCCCCGTTTGTCCTGTGGTTACATATGTGAGTGGGTTCTTCTGTAAATGTACAGAAAGTTGGCTGCATTAGGCTAGAATTAGTGGATAATAAGATTCTCCAATTTTCTAAGGGATCCTGACACATCGACTTTGTCCCATAGGATGCAGAGTTCCTTTCTGAGGCAAAAAAAAAAAAAAAAAAAAGGCTGAGGCAGTAATCCAGGATTTCTTTCTTCCCTCCCTTCGACTCTCCACGTCTCCCTCCTTTCTTGAGCAGAGTGGAGGTATAATTTATGAACCGTAAAACTCATTCATTTAAAGTAAAATCAGTGGACTTTAAATCCTCAGAGGCATGCACACCTGTCACAGAGTCAGCTTTCTTCACCACCTTGAAACTCACCTCAGAGCCTTAGCTGTCACCCTCTTACTCCCCTTAATGCCCAGTCCCTACACAAGCACTAATCAGCTCCCTGTCTCTCGGGACATTTCATACAAAAGGGTCATGAACTGGGAGTTACAGACAGGAAACACAGGAGGCTATCAGACATGCAAGGATGGCCAAACTCATTGATTACCAAACAAACAAATTTAAATACTAACAAAGTATCATTTCATAGAGACCATGATGTCAAGAATTCGAAAGCTTAATAAAACCAGTTATTGGTGTAAATGTGAATATTGAACTTCATGAATGGCCAATGAGGGTGTAGCCATTTTGTAAATCACTCTAGCACTATTTGGTAAATATATCCATAGCATATGTGTGGCCACTGTAATCCTTGTTGAATTTCAAAAAACTTTCACAGGGGTTCATAAGAAGACAGAGTTATATATGAGAATTTTCTTAGAGGAAAATTTAGAGTACAAGGAGTTGGAGCTCCCTGGAGGTCCAAGCAGAGAAGGTGAACAGCTGCCTAGCTTAGAAAGACACTGTGTTCGGGCTGGTGAGATGGCTCAGTGGTCTAAAGCACCTACTTAGAACAAGCTTAGCAAAGCACAGGGACCGCGGTTCAATCCCCCAGCACCACA
>NW_004524583.1:30295689-30296186 GCF_000260255.1 Octodon degus
TAAATCTCATAGTAACACAAAGGACCTAGAGCTGCCAACGGGGCTGGTGCTGGGCTTCGGGTGTGCTGGGCCCAGGAGCTAGGCAAGCCCGGCTGACACCATGCTCACTGGTGGAACATTGTTCTCTGAAGACGTGGGACAAAACAAAGTGGTCCTGTCCTGTCACTTCCAGGTGCACGGTATGCCAGAAGCAGCCCCCTCCCCAGAGAACTAAGGGTGAAAAAAAAGTAAAAGGTGTCCAGATTTGGGGGAAAGCAAAGCTGCAGTTTCAGATCACATAATCTTGTCTATAGAAAGTCTAAAGGAGTCACATAAAAATTACTAGCAGGAGCAGTTTCCATGAGTGTGACAGGTAAGCACTCCAACTTGATTGGCTGGAGAGCTGCCGAGGGGGTAGTAAAACGCGTCTGTTGTGACACCGTATCATTTAAGAAGTACATATTCAGATTCTGTAGAATATTTTTCAATTGCAGTTAATGGAATCCTTGGATGTGAAT
>NW_004524583.1:30296749-30303599 GCF_000260255.1 Octodon degus
TCCAGCAGATTACATCCTTCTGTTTCTGCCTTTAGATCTTTCATCCATTTTGAGTTCAGTTTACTGGATGATGAGGTCTCCGTCTTCTGCATGTGGACATACAATTTCCTGGCACTATTTTTTAAGAAGCTAGATTTTCCTCCAGTGTATGTTTTTGGAGTTAAAAAGATTACACTCTTCCAAAAAAGGGTTATTCAAAAAAATGGGTAATCTAAGGAATAGACATTTTTTAGAAGAAGTGAAAATGGTTATTATATGAAAAAAGTTCAATATTAATGGCCATTAGAGAAACGCAAATTAAAAATACGCTGAGATGCCATCTTACCCTCTAAGGAATGGCTATCATAAAAAAAAAAAGCTGTTGATGATGTGGGGGAAAGAATTCCTCTACATGGCTGGTAGGAATAAAAACTAGTACCACCACTATGGAAATCAGTATGAAGAGTCTTAAAGAACTAAAAATAGAAATTCCACTTGGCCCCGCCAGCCCCCTTCCAGAGGTCTACCCGAAGGAGTTACACCATCACGTTACAGGGATCCTGCACACGGCCTTTATTCCAGCAATTTATAACAGCCAGATCTTTGAAATAGCATATCAGTCTGCCAACGCATGAGCAGGGAAGGCAAATGTATGTATACACAATAGGGTCCTGCTCTGCTATAAAGATAAGCCTGGGGGATTCAAAGGTAGATGGGCGTAATTTGAGAACAAGGTTAAGGAAAAACAAGTCAGATATACAACATTAAATATTGCATAATTTCTCTTACATGAGAAACTAAAATATACAAAGAACAAAATAGAAGATAAACAGGAAGTAGGGATGAATTCATAGAATCCCCCAAATTTCCTATTTTCTTGTTTCAAAAACATTTTAATTTAATATATATGCTAATTTGTTCCATTTATACTACTAATTTCTTAGTTTATTGAAAAGAATGTTCTGTGCTACTTTTTGTTTCTTTTTTATAAGGGAATCTGTTTTATCTATGACTTGTATTCTATTACATTGTTATGAAATTTGTTTTCCATACAATAAAAAAATACTTAAAAAGGAATTGCACATGGAAACTAACTGCATAGATCTCTACTTCTAAATTTAAACTAAGCATTTGAGTGGTCTCTAGTTAGCCATCATTAAAAAAAAGATAAATTTTTAAAATCCATATCACAGCAGCAGGGTCTGTGCCCCAATCCGCGACACATGGTGGTGCCAAGGTGTGGCATCCCCGTGGAGAAACAAGCAAGGTCGCCCACCAGATGGCCCCAGACACTCTGTGAGGCTGACACTCTGGCCTTGTGGCCCATTGGAATGCAGAAACTCCTGCTTTCTCAGGGCTGGGCCTCAGTGGCCCACGAAGCCATGGTGCTCCAGGGCAGGTGAGATCTGGGGACACAGGGAGGGGGCAGGTGCTCAGGTGTGGGGAGGGACCCAACTGTTCCTCCAGTAACGTGAGACTTGTTCCTTGGCATACGACCTCCTTGCTCTTCCAGGAAAAGTACCTTCCCCACCCCACTGACCTGGCAAAGTCAAAGTGAGCCAGCAGAAGAGATCTTTGTCCCTGCCCATCCAGGCACTGTCCTCCCACCCTCCTTATGTGATAGGCTAGGACTCAAAGTTTCCCAGATACCTTGCCCCCAAACTCACTTCCCCTTGGCCCCACGAAGAGCCAAACCCGAACCCCAACCACAACCCCACTCCATTTTGTTAGATCACAGGGTCTGACAGGTTCACCAGAACTTGGCCTGGGCAGAAAACCACAGAAACTCCCCTTTGTTAACATGAGCGGTTTCTCACAGACCAGGTGGCCCTGCCAAGGTTAGCTCTGCCTCGGCTGTTCCAGCCCTCAAACACCCTTCCCACAGGTCTCCTCAGCAGCCCTGGCTTTGCCTTGGTTGCTGCTGTCTTGGTCTGCTAGACAGCCGGCCCGCCTGCTCTGCCTCCAGTACATCTTCTCGCGTCAGAATGCCTGGTCTGGTGGATGGTGTGGGCTCGCACCTAACATCATACAGTCCTAATAGCGTCTCCTTTGTAGCCCACCCTTCGCCATACCCCTCGGACAGGCACCGGGGTTCTCGGCCAGCTCCCCACACCTGAGGATGCAGGGAGACCAGTGACTGAGCTGGGATTGCCATCATCAGGGGATTATGGGACTTTGCCTCTTGTGTTGTGAGAACCATGGAATAGTTATTCTGATAGTGAGGTTAGGGAAGACAGCACTGCCTATTATCCTATGTCTTTGTTTTCCTGAAAATGTTTCAAGTCTTAGTGCTAAGTTTGATAATAATATTATAGGTAGCCTGACAGGGATGGGACCCGAAGGAGCTCATGTAGAAGACGAGATGCCCTTGCAGCTGTGGGGGAGACAGGCACCTCGCTGTGGGCAGACCTCAGGACCTCAGGACAGAAGATCAGACAGATCCACGCACACTGCCTAAGGATAAACATCAGGGACTGAGACTCTAGCCAGGCATCTCCACCTGGAAGGAGCCAGGAAGAGCCACCGACCCAGCCCCGACCGGAAGAGACCCTGCTCTCTATTCATGCCCATTTGCTACTTGACTTGCTCCCTCATTTGGTCCCAATTTAATCAGTTTTAAACATGAGCAATTATATTCGAAATCTTATTGGTTGACTATAGTTTTGTCCCATCTCACACCCAGCTTGTAATTCCCCATTTTCCCCTTCTTGGACCTGCCTCATGTCATGGATTTGCTCTATAAAAATCCCTAGAAAAGGAGGGTCCTTGGCAACCCATTTGGGTCCCCTTCTGTCCCTCTGTCAGACAGAAGCTTTCTTTTCCCCAATAAATATATTCTGCTCTTAATCTCTGTTCCTAAAATTCATCCTTTGATTTTTAAAGAGCATAAACTTGTCCCAGAGACTAGCGGGGTAGGAATTTCTTTCCCCTGGATCGTTAGGACAAGAAGGAAAGGAGCATGGAAACCTCACCGTTAGGCCACCATCAGAGTGGTGGACTCACCGCCACCTCTTGGGTCTGAAATCTTTCAATATGCACCATGGCAACAGGAGAGCCAACAACGGGCAGAAGTGAGCTGACCTCTGCAGTTACCACTGGCAGCTGGCGGGGGGGGGGGTGAGCCACGTGGTTATTTACAGGGCATGAAGGGGTACACGGGCAGATGTAGCTGACGTCAGAGGCAGTGATGGGTGCTGAGTTAATCAAGGTCCCCTGCTGTCCCTTGGCTGGCCTAGAACTGTATCGTTCTTGAATTAGGTGCCAAGGTCCTGGAGCGCACACTAAGAGGCTCTCACCAAGAAGACCTTGGATATAATGTGGAATCCTACAGACACTGTGGCCATTTGCGACAAAGTAGTATTTTATTATTTGACACTGCTGAGCAGCACAATACACCCGACGCTGCGTCTGCAGATTTGCTAACAGTCTTCCAAGTAGCGATGGCACTACCTGAGATTCCCCACGTTGATAAGAGGTGGATAATGACTTTCGTTGGTGTGTTCCACGCCTTAAGACAAAAAAACCAAAAATGGAGCCAAGAGGCTAAAGAAAGATCTGCATCTTTGCTGTGACAAAAAGGAATAGGAGAGTGGTGAGCACAGTGACAAAGACCTAAGGACTGCGCTGCTGTAAAACAGGAGGATGGTGGTCCACTGAAGGGGTGTTACCAAGGAAGCAAAAAGACCGGCCGGCCACCAAGTCCTCAACTATGAGAAGGAGCCAGGGATTTGTGAAGTCAGGCCTGCTGCAGGCTCAGGGACCCGTCCTTCTGCTTGGGCCTGCCTCAGGGGCCTAGGAGGTGGGCTGAGGGGCTGGATCTGTCTCAGCGTGGACTTAGCACAAAGGATGAGGCTTTCTTCCTTAGGCAATCTCAGGCGCTGACTACAGGGTGAAGCTCAAACACTAACTCAGGACTGAGAGGGTGTCGCAGGTGCTCTTCTCTCGTTGCTGGGACAAACCCTCAACATCCAAAATGAAGGAAGGAAAGGTTTCTTTAGCTCACAGTTACTGGAGGTTTCTGTCCATACTCAGCTGGCTCCAAGGCAGAGCGGCACACGGCTGAGGGCAGCAGTTCATGGCGTTGGAAGACAGCAAAACAGCAAGAACAAATGGGAGGAACAGCGGCAACAGAGAGCAAGTCTGTCTGTCTCTTTGTCGCCTTTATGATACATGCAGGCTATCCGCCCCCGGAGGGGTGTAGCACTCACACCCATAACCCAGCGCTGTGCCTCAGTGGCTGCATGAGGCTTTGGGGGGACAAATAGACACAAACCATAACAGAGGGAAACCCACGTGGTTACAACAGAGCTCAGTCACAATCCTGGTTAATTAGAAAACCTTAACAGGATATGGGGAAATGGCTAAGTTCATTGGAAAAATAAATGGGCAATGCTGGCAAGGGGTCTCCCTCCCAGCCCTTCCACGGGAACCGCATAAAGTAGGAGAAAGCCTTTTGTAGCTGGCCATGGTGGTGTATGCCTGGAAGTCCAGCATGCTGCAAGACTGAGCAGGATGATCAGAAGTTCAAGGCCGGCCTGGGCAACTTAGCAAACCCTTGTCTCAAAATAAAAACTGAAATGGAGGGGCCAGTTCAGTGGTAGAGTGCCTTGGGTAGGACCCCCTGCGCTGCAAACCAGGAAAAGAGAAAGCTCCTTTAAGCCTGGCTGTAAATGACTGTGTCACCTGCCTTACTCAGTTAGCAAGAGCAAGGCACCTGGCCGACGGAGCTGCTGTGGCCTCCCAGGGCAGCAGGACTGCGGGAGGGAAACGCGCTGCCTTATTTGTCTCTTACAATTACTGGCAGGAGGCTCAGCATGCCCACTTCTGAACTTCCCCGAGCCTTAGAGAAGGTAACGTTCCCAAGTTCAAAATTAGCATTTATCAGAGGTGGGAATCAAGCTGGATTTGTCTTTTTTTAATTTTTAATTTTATTTTTTAATTTATTTTCAAACCAAATTGGTAGGACAGTTTCAATAATTAACACATTGCATACATTCTTCCTAGTGGTTAATTGCTGTACAAGATGCGGACATGATATCCTATTTACAAACACTATTAGAACAAATCACTCTATCCATTGAGAGAATGTAACTATTGAATACACAGATACAAAATGGACATTCATCTGTATCCCCTTTTTTGTTTAGTTCCATTATTTGAATATTATAGGTGTGTTAACTCAGCAAAATATTCTGAAAGAGTCCAGTAGTCCAGAATAGTATTGGGTCTTCCGCTTCACTGGCAATGTCAGAAATTGTTGACCTGAGTCCCCTATAGCTCAACATAACAGCATGGCTTTACTTCTTATACTTCGTTTTTATACTTTTCTGCTGGATGGTTAAGACCAAGGTAAAGAAGGACCTATGCAACAAGAGTTGTAGCTTTTGGGTCTGAGAAGGTCAGTGACATCCCCTCAGGATTTATCCTGAGACCCTGTACCTCAGATTGTAGAACCTTTGTCAGTGTCAGCCATGTGGATGAGTCATGGCCATTGCTTGGCCAATGTGCTCTCTGTGAAAGCCTGAGAGAATGTTTTCTCTCCATGTGACTCTCCTTAGGCACACTCTACATCATCGATGGATTTGTCTTAAGAAAATGAATTCTGAGCCCGATCGCCCTTCTCCAGGTGAAAGAAGGGAAGCTTGGAATGACTGAGCTGGGCCGCGGGCTGTGACGTCTGCACAGGGCCTTGCCCAGGTGTTGGCCTAGGTTATGCCTTTGGCCTGGATGGCCAAAAGGCTGGCAGATTTCCTACAGATGGGTACACTAAGGTCCAGGCCCAGGTGCACTGTTAATGACAACTAGGGGACGAGACTGCCAGGTTATAGCTGTCTTCCTCCTACACCACACTGCTGCAATTCCTTTTCTCTTCCTTATTTTTTTGGATTTTAGGGAAGGGTCTACAGGATGTTCAGGGTCTCACTACTAGATCAGACTTGTAGTGACCCGCCTGTTTGCAGCCTCTCAAGAGCTGGGATTACAGTTGTGTGCCACCACACCCAGTCTCAATCGCCATTGCCCCAGGGGCAGGGTTGTCACAGCTGGCCTGAAGATTGAACCCCCTGCCCCTGCACCTGTTTGCAGGCGTTTTAATCTGCTGAGCTATTTGGCTGGCCCTTCCTTTTCTCTTCCTAACAGACCCATTCTGGTCCAACTCTGGCAGTGGGCAAGTCCTTTGCAAGAGGCCTAAGCCTTCTTCAGAGGCAGGCACCAAGTAGATTTCCATGTTACGACAACCTCATGGAGGAGTCCTGTTCTCACATCAGCTCCCTCCCCAACTTCAAGGGACATGGCCAGCCACACTTCTCTCTTGCTGCCCCTTGTTCTGGGAGAAACAAGGCTTCCTTGTGTGTGCGGGGGTCCTGGGGATTGAACCTAGGGAGTACTGAGCTGCTTCTCCAACATCTATTTTGAGACAGGGTCTTGTTAAGCTTCCCAGGCTGGCCTTGAACTTTCAACCTCCCTGCCTCAGCCTCCTGAATAGCTGGCATTACAGGTGCATAACACCATGGATGGCAAAAAAAACTGCTAGTATTTCTTCTCTCCTGAGTTTGATTTGGAGACTTCCCTTTCCCAAATCTCCTTACACCTGGACCTGGCTTCTCTCCAAAATTCTAAGCCCTCTTTTCCTGGCACTCCTTCTTGGAAAAGCTTTCTGCCTTGGGATCAATTCTGAGTACCTTCTGCCTAACAAATTATCCCTTGTCACCCCTGGCAGACACAGAGAAGAATCTCCCATTGATCCAGCTCTGTCCCCAGATACCCACCTTGGGCCGCATCTCCTGCCCAGCCCACAAGAATCACCTTGTCCTTTGCCCATACAGCTTCATTGTCTATAAATAAATTTCTTACATGTTAATAATTTACAGGG
>NW_004524583.1:30304644-30306317 GCF_000260255.1 Octodon degus
ATCATTCATTTATTTATTTATTGGGTACAAAGTCTCACTACACAACTTGGACTCATAGTGATCATCCTGTCTCAGCCTCCTCAGCCCTGGGATTACAGGCCTGAGCTACCGTGCCTGGTCTTGGTGGCTGGCTCAGCGCACCCAGGGTCCCGGGGCTAGTGCGGCATGTGGTACCAGGAATCAAACCTGGCTCCTTGTGCTTGTCAGGCAGGCACTTAGACGGCAGAGCTATCCCCAGCGCTGATGCCTTAAAACCTACAAATTAGACATTTGGTTATGGGATTTCCCACACGTCTCTGCATTTGCCTTTGTGTTCAAATCTCATTTCAGAGAAAAATATAGAATTGAGAAGAATCACAGTGCAATAACGCCATAAGGAGTCTTCATAGATTGACACAGATAGCGCCCCGTTCCTCTCCAGGACTCCATCTTTCAGCTGAGTTCTGAGGACAAACGGGGAGGCCCCAAGGACCTCCTTCAGAGGACCGAGCTCCTTCAGAGGCCCCAGCTCTCGCTGCACCCAGAGCCCTGCAGCCAATCCTTTTCCCTGTTCATATTCTAAGCCTCCCATGGCTCCTCATCCCAGGAGGAAAAGGACACTCAGCGGTTCCCGGAGAGGAGGTCGGAACCTGGTCCTTAGATCACAGGGGACGAGGGAAAGACCTCACATGAGGCCAGCTCTGCACGCTCAGCCAACTTCCAGAGCTGACAGCGGCGCACCTCAGGGGTCCCAGTAGATGCAGAAGCCGGGACCCAGGTAGTGCAGGGCCCAAGCTGGCCCCACTGGGCAGCGTGCGGGCAGCAGGATGAAGCGTCCCGGCCCCAAACAGTGCTGTGGAGGCCTTTAGCGCATGTTTGGATTTCTGGAAGCTCCTTGGACCAGCCAGTGCTCTGGGCTGTTGTTCTGTCATTGACCAGTGTGTTTTCCATTCCCAGGACCTCTTTGTCCCTTCCTCAGACGTTGGCTTTGTCCTCACAGGAGCGCACTTCTGGTGGAATTTTGCAAAGCACCCTACAAAAGCCCACGTGCTCTCGGGTTTTCCAATTCCAAGAGGACTGTTAGAGATCCACTGCGGAGGAGAAGTGGCTTCTCAGCACCGAGACCACAGTCTGTGCCCTGCCCAGCAGGCCTGCTGGTGCAGCTGTGGGTCTTCCTGCCCGAAGCGCGTGGAGAATCCGATCAGTGGCCGCGTCAGTGAGGCGCAGGAGAGCTGGGGTGCAGGCCCGGACCTGGGGTCACCCAGCCCTCGATCTCTAGCGGATGAGTCAGTCAGAGGGCGCAGGGACCCATGCCTCGCGTCCTGGTCCTCCAGGGCCTCACGGATGTTCAGGCTGAGGCAGGTTAGGCTGTAATGGTGCCGGCCACCCTCACGTCCCCATCAGCCCAACGAGGTGGGGCTGCCAGCTGAACCTGCCCGGTGCAGTCAGCATTCCGTGCGGGAAGAGAGAAGAGTGACAGCCAGCAGTGGGCTGGGAAAAAGGAGCTGCCTGGTCGTCCCGCTCATGGAGGACGGAAGAGGAAAGCCCTTTGGGATTTTCAGGTTTTCACTTAGTTCTCCTGGGATTAGGAACTCCCTAAATTCCTTTGTTCATTTACTCGTTTGTCAGATTATTATTTCAAAAAGTCATTCTTTTTCCCCTTGTTTTCAACACCTATTATATTTCTAGGTTCA
>NW_004524583.1:30307147-30309724 GCF_000260255.1 Octodon degus
CTTTGGTCGTGGGATTGGATTCAGGGTCTTGCACTTGCCAGGTAGATGCTTGTGCCTCAAGCTGGCCTTACGTTATTTGCTATATGCTCCCTAAAAGGTGTATTATTTCCAATACACATTTCCCTTCTGTAAAGAAAAAGAGAAGTGACCAAGGAACTTCTGCATGGGAGGACACGTGGTTGTCCAGTCTGGTCACTGTCGTGGTGGCTGGGACACAGCAGTAGAGCTAAGGGGGTGCTCTGTTCTGAAGCCTGTTTGCCTCAGTGTCCGACCGCAGATTCTCCTAATGTTGCAAAGGCCAACACTGGTCATGGGACGGGGTGAGAAGTACAGATGGTCCAGAGTGCGCCGGTAGCTCACGCCGGGCAGCAACAAATGGCTTCCTTGCAGGTCATGTCGAAAGCAGAAGGTTTGGCTCTTTTTATTATACAAAGATGCTATTGAAATTATTGTTTGTTTTTGCTCTGATGTGAGAAGAGAGGAAGAAAGTGCGGGCTGCAAAGCCCCTTTCCTGCCGAGATGAAGTGAGAAGGATGGGCCGCAAGCTGGGCGGGCATCTGTGGAGCTCCTTTGGCTGCAGCTCCAGGGCAGCAGGAAGGCACCTTCAGTCTATTCCAGGGCTAGAAAGGAAGTGTGGAGCTCCAAGGTCACAGGCTTTTGCTGAGCGGGAAGAGGAGCTAATGAAGGAAGCCACAAAGAGATGGCAAGGGACCCAAGCAGGACTGGGTCTGTCAATAGCAATTTTCCATTGGCCTTTGTTATGTGCGTGACAGCGAGGTGACATCTGATTTCTTCAAGGACAATCATAAGCAGTGGAGCTTTGTTAGGCATCTGTGGCAGGTTCATAGATTAAGTAGCCATTGTCTCATTTGCAACTCAGGTGGTAAATGATGCCCTTGTCCTTCAGAAATCCTTTGGTGCTTTGCTGCCTGAACGCTGAGGAGTCCGTGAAGAGAACTGATAAATTGCTGTGCAGAGAAATGCCCCAGTCAGGTGGCGTGCAGCCTGCCTGGAAGGCGGTGGAGCTCAAGCCCCAGCCTGAGCAGGGCTGTGTATCTGGGTTTGGCCATCTAAACATTCACCAAACCCCTAAGTAGCAGATGACACAAGGTCAAGCAGCAATTTGTTAATCTGCAGTAAGAACAATAACAGCCAGTGTATTCTATTAACTGGTCAGCAATATGGCTCTTGGAAGGGCCTGACTGCTGACATGCCTGTGAAGGCCAGTGGTAAAGAAGGAATCAGCCAGGTGTAAGATGAAAGCGTTGTTCCCATCGCTCCCTTTCTAAAATATACAGCCCATCTGATCTTCACCTCATTGTTGCTGTTTAGGATTTGGGGTGTCTAGAATTTGATTTTTCAGTGATTGGAGATTTTATAAGAAGTACAGGACCAAGGATATAGCTCAGTGGCACAAGTGCCTGCCTGGCAAGCTCAAGGTCCTGAGTTTGATTCCCAGTACAAAAAAAAAAAAAAAAAGCACTGATTTATAAATACGGTTATATGTGGTGTGACAATGGTTTGATCAACAACAGGCAGTGTATACAACGGCGATCCCGTGAGATCACATCGCCTAGTGGCTTTGTCCCCTTCGTGGTCTGTACCTGCATTCCATGGTGTTCGCACGAGAACACAGCCATCTGATGACTTCTCAGAATGCAGTCCACTGTTGCTGGGATGCATGCCTATTAGCAGCCAAATTTTAAAAGTTGTAAAAGTTCGTCATGCGTGCCGAATGTACCTTGACACTTCTAAGCAGAAGGCGGCTTGGGGCTGGGGAGAAAGCTCAGTAGAATAAGAGCTTGCCTGGCAAGCGCAGGGTCCTGAGTTCAATCCAACAGTCGGTGCCTGGAGCTGAACCCATATTGCACACGCCTTCACTGTTAGCACGCGTCACTCACCCAGTGGTGCTTGTCATTTGTGCTTCCACTTTCCCCAAGTCTTCTGGGACTCCTTTGCGGTCCACACTGAGTCTGCGCAACGCTCCCGCTCCTCCCCCAGGGATCCTTGAACGTCATATCCATGAAGACGCACAACCTTCACCATCAGAATGGCTTTGGCTGAATTTTCCAAAAAGTAACAACAACAACATTAATAATATGTTTTCATTCGGCAAGTGTCTGTTGAGCAGCTAGCCAGAGCCAGCCCCGAGAGGGACATTAGGATGCATTAGGAAATAAGCAGATGTCCAGGAGCGTCCCTCTGAGCCACTGTGGACATTTGCAGAGCTCGCAGGGCACCAGGCTCCTGCAAAGGAGTCACAGAAAGGCTTTCATTGAGGCTGACTCTACGAGTCTGCTCTGTCCTGGTCTGTTTTATGCTTGGGAAACTGTGAGCCAATAAGATCAAATGGCCCGTCCTCGCTCTCCAGAGAGGCACCCAGAGCCCAGCCCATGAGTGTGGCATCCAAGAGGCGCTGAGGACCGGTAGCCTGCCGCACAGCCCTGGTGCAGGGGGTCTGGCAGGTAGGAAGTGACCGTCTTTTACCGATGCGAACTTCTCATACATGTTTCAAATTTAAAAGTGATTAGTAATAATTATTAAGAGACGTCTGTTATTGGGTCCTTACTACGGGCC
>NW_004524583.1:30310784-30327109 GCF_000260255.1 Octodon degus
TAACAACATGGCTTTACTTCCTATATTTTGTCTTCATACTTTTCTACTGGATGGTTAGCCCTTGTGCATCTTCTTTTCTTTCTGTGGTACTGGGGATTGAACCTAGAGTCTGTACACTGAGTTGCACTCCCATCTCCCCCCTCCCAACCCCTTTATGATGTTTGAAATGAAATCTCATCAAGGTGATAAGTTGACCGATTTGGACGTGAACTTGCAACCCTCCTGTCTCAGCCTCCCGGAGTGCTACAATTACAGGTATGTGCCCCACACCTGGTGTCTTTAATTAGGGTTTCTGTGCATATAACTCCATGTCCCCATAGTCCAGCCTCTTCTTTAGGCATGGGACAGAAGGACAATGTGAATGGCATTGTCTTTTCTGTGCTCTTTGTCTTCATCCTGAGATCCTGTGGTGTCACATTTTCATGGGACCCTCCCTTGGAGTTATTGGGATGCTTCATAGTACTAAGAATTATCTTGACTTTGAGACTTTATTCATGAGAAATGTTTTATTTATTTTTTAATTTTTATTTATTTATTTATTTATTTACTTATTTTTTTTGTGTGTGTGACCAGTTCAGCCCACCAGGGGGCAGGGCTGGCTGGCATATGGTGCTGGGGGATTGAACTGCGGTCCCTTGTGCTTTGCTAAGCTTAGTTTGTTCTAAGTAGGTGCCTTAGACCACTGAGCCATCTCACCAGCCTGAAATGTTTTATTTTTGTTAATGTGAACAAAGATATTTAACTTTATTTATTTAGGTACCAGAGATTGAACTCAGGGCCTTGTTTTTGCCAGGTAGGTGCTTATGCTGCTGAACTATCTCCCTGGCAAACAGAAATATTTAAAAGTCATCAGCAAGCGAGGTGCAGAAATGCATACCCACAGTCCCATCTACTTGGCAGCCTAAGGCAGGAGGGCTGTCTCAGTCCACAAGTCCTAGACCAGCCTGGATGAAATAGCAAGGCTCCACTTCACCCCTCCTTCCAGAAAAAAAAAGCTAAAATTTTTTTTTTTTTAGGGCTGGAGATAAAGTTTGGTGGTAGAGCACCTGGCACATGCAAGGTCCTGTGTTGAATCCACATACTGTACTACAACAAGATAAAATAGAAAAGAAAGGAAATCAAGGGATGGATAGAGTGAGAGGGAGGCAAGAGAAAAACAGGTTAAAAGGGGATTAAGATCTGCTATATACATGCACAGCAGCTTCCTGCAAGGGATGGAAGCATATGTGCTACAGACAGTGCTAAGGACAAAGTAAAATACCCCTTGCTATTGGCCGCCACGCCGCGGCATGTGTCTTGCGGCTTCTCAGACACAGAATGACAGTTTTTGCCTGACTTAGTCATCCTCCAAGCAAACGGCTCTAGTTTTCCAAAGTGTTGAGACTGAAGGGAACGCCCGAGGCAGGGCCTTGGCAAGTGTGGGCAGGCGCCCAAGCTTGGCGCTGTCCTCTGCCGTGGCGCTGCGCCTGCGCGGGCCTTAGCAGCATTCTCGGGGTCCTAGACTGCCCAGTCCTAGAGAGGCGACATCGGGGAAGGCGAGGCGCTTGTGGCGGCCTCCACTGGAGAAACCTCGCTTTCTGTTTGATATTCTGGGTCCACATTAGCGCTTCACTTTTTTTTTTGGAACTGGGGATTGAGCTCAGGTCCTTGCGCTTGACAGGGAAGCGCTTACTCCACTGAGCCATCTCCCCGGCCCCAGCACTTCACTTTTAAGATCAGTCCCATTCTTAAAAGAAAAGAAAGTATTACCATTTTGGCAGGGCATACAGGGTGAGGTTAGCACAGAAATGAAATATTACGGAGACTTGAGAACTTTGAGAAACTTTCTTTACCTGTAAATGTTAATCTTTGAGAATCAATGCTATGACACAGAGTTTTTAAAACTTTTTATACCAGTTCTTAGAATTATAATGTCAGCTGTTTTTTTTTTTTTTGAGGCTATAAAATTTCTTTTATTTATTTTTTTGAGGCTTTTAAATTAAAACAAAATTATTTTTCAACCAGAGAATACACTCATCAGCTGTTAAAAATAAAAAAAAATCCGAGTCCCTGCTGATCCCCAAGAGGCGATGACCTTGCACGGGTGGGAAGCGTGGTCTCTTCACGTGGCTGGAGCTAATCCACGGTGGCACCGCGAACCGAGAGCAAAGATCAGAAGGGGGACAGCGTGAGACACCCTCAAAGAGTGGGAGGCGCCACGACACGTGGCAACGGCCCACCCTGCCCATCGGAATCACTGGCTCACCCAACAACTGCAGCTGCTTGCTTCGCCTGTGAAGTAGACGGAGTCTTCTTCGACCGTCCTACGGTCAGTTTTCCGGATCTGCCGGATCTACAGTGGGCTTGGCTGCCTACGCTGAGTGTGGTCAAGGTGGAGCGAACAACCAGCGTCCGGATCCCGAGCGTCAAAGTCCAGCTATGGCTCTTTTCTTGATTTGCTTGGGGTTGAGAGGAGTCAACATGTTCTGTATTAATGAGACTTTCCCCGTTTATAGCTTGTCCTGTTGTCCTAGCTGGGTACGGGGAAGGAAGTGCTTTCTTAAGGCTTAAAAATAAACAAATAAGATGCGATCAAAAGCCATAAACGTAGAGTCCCTGGAGGACAGCCAAACAGCAGTTATGTCAAGTCCAGACCGCCTTCCTGAGCGGCCTGTCGCCTCAGCAGTGTGAGGACAAATGCGATGGCAGGGGAACAAGCAGTCTTGGAATTCTAGGAGGTTAGCTCTAGAAGGAGCTTAGGTATTAGCTACACTACCTCCTTCGCTTTATGAATCAAGGAAAAAATGTAAAGACCAGCCAGAGCGAGCGATTTAGCCAAAGTCACAGAGCAGGTGGAGGTAGACAGGAGGAGGAGGAGGAGGAGGAAGGAGGAGGAGGAGGAGCAGCAGGAGGAGGAGCAGCAGGAGGAGGAGGAGCAGGAGGAGGAGGAGCAGGAAGAATAGGATGAAGGTGAGCAGCAGGAGGAGCAGGAGGAGGAAGAGGAGGGAGAAGAGGAGGAGGAAGAGGAGGAGGAGGAAGAGGAGCAACAGGAGGAGGAGGAGCAGGAGGAAGAACAGGAGGAGGAGGAGGAAGAGGAGCAGCAGCAGGAGGAGGAACAGGAGGAGGAGCAGCAGGAGGAGGGCCTGGTCTTCAAGCACCGCCCTATGTGACAGCAACATTTCCACCAGTTTGTTTGTGTTAACTGGGATTTTAGAATAAATGCTTGATTTATAAATGCCGCACATTTGAAAGCCCAATTTTTCTTCTAAATTTTTATGTTCAATTTGTGTCTTACATTGTTTATATCAAACAACAAAATTATTCAAAACGTTTTTCAATACTAGGGATTGTACCCAGGCCTCATACATGCCAAGTAGGCATTCTATCACTGAACTACACTAGGCCTTTTAAAATTATATTTTGAGATGGTCTCAAGTTTTTCAGGCTGGTTTTGAATTTGTCTCAGCCTCTGCAGTAGCTGGGACTACAGGTGTGCACCCAGTTTTATGAAATAATTTAAACATTATTTCTAATGTTTATTTCTAAACTTGTTTATTTTCTTTTTAAAGTCTAAACAAACAAGTAAATTCCCCAAGTACTTAAGTATCACAAACCAATGTAATCCAATAGCTTAATTAGTGCCTGCCAACCGGAGCTGTCTCAGTTAAGCTGTAAAATCCTTTTAGCACCTATGAATTGAAGAATCACAACCATTCTGAGGTTTAAAAATTGGAATCACACAGTGATGTGTTATTTCCTCATATTCATGTGGGGGGCTATATGTGGGTAGTGGGGAGCAAAGGCTACAGGACACGCCCGCATTCACCTTCTGGGGTCAGGGACTCCCCTTGTAGGGGTCAGGGTTAGTTTTGAAGTCTTCGTGCTTCAAAGGCCTTGCAGCCGTAACAGGAAGTCTAAATGGCTTCGGGCGAGGAGTAACCCCCGCAGCGCATCCCACTGGAGCAGAGCGGCCAGGTAACAGGAACAGACACCGAGGAGCAGGCAGGAGCCGGGATGTGGGAGGCCGGGGCTTGGGACGGAGGAAACAAAAATGATCATAATGCGATCTGCAGTGGTGGCAGTATGCCCCAAGGAGTTTTCAGTGTGTATCGCAAGGATGGGCTAGTAAATGGAACCTGAGCCCTGAGCTGAAACTCGGCTTGAACTGCAGGTGTTGAGCTGCAGTGAGCAGCTTCATCTCGCAAGCAGCTCCTGAACGTGAGCAGAGTGTGAGCGGCTGCACTGGGCTGGGCGTCTCCTGCGTGTTACCAGCATGGCCTGCTTTGCTACATGATAGACACAGATAGTCCACATGGCTGGATGTGGTTGCTCCCATGACTGGACGTGGGTGTCCACGTGACTGGACGTGGATGTCTGCGTGGATGGATGTGGGTGTCCATGTGCCTGGATGTGGGTGTCCGCATGGACGTGAGTGTCCACATGGCTGGATGTGGATGTCCACATGGATGGTTATAGATTTTAAATTAAAAGATAATTGAAAGAAGCCACCGTATACTCTTTCACAAACATGTTTGCACAGAGCCAATACAGTACTAGCCATTAACTCAGTACCCCAAGTGTATTGAAATAGAAAAGATACAACAAGAAAATAGCTACATTAGAAAGACCAATATTCAAATTGCTAGATCCTGAATATCTGTTCATTTTTCAATCCCAATTCTGTCCCAATCTTACCAGATGTTACTGTACTTGAATGGTTAATAAAACTGCACAGTGCTGAGAGAGAGAGAGAGAGAGAGAGAGAGAGAGAGAGAGAGAGACAGAGAGAGAGTTGAGGTGATCTTCTAGCCACTTTATATAAATATTCAGCTGAGCTCGACGGAAGCTCAGGGTGTGTGCAGCAGCTGTCACACACGTGTGTCCCTCTGGTAAAATCCTGCTGGTAGGTAGGTGGGTTGCCTTGGTCTATCAGCGTGGATGCATACGGTGTTAGATAACAACAACAATCAGTGGTCCATAATAGTAGTGGGTTAGCCGCAGGACTGGCAGCGTCAGAAGTTGTTGACTTGAGCCCTTTACAGCTCAGCATATTAATATGAGACTTGAGTTCTGTTTTTCTTTTTATGAGTCTTTAAGGTATCTTTTTTTTTTTTTTTTTTTTTTTTTTTTTTTTTTTTTTCCTTTGGTGGAACCAGGGATTGAACTCAGGCCCTTGTGCTTGCCAGGGAAGCATTTGTTCCACTGAGCCATCGCCCCGGCCCCTCAGCATATTAATATGGCTTTACTTTTTATACCTCATGTTTGAACTTTTCTGCTGGATGGTTAAGACCAAGGTAAAGCAAGACCTATGTAACAAGAAATGTAACTTCTGTATCTGCCAAGGTCAGTCAAATGCTGAATTCATGCACCTACAATAGCTGAATGGCAATGGAACACCCATCTCTGACAAAAGTAAATGAAAAAGGGGGATATAAATGAAGGACCATTTTGTAGTGAAAAAAATATATATCTGTATATACAAAATAACGTAGATACACAGCTACTTTCTCTCAGTTCAATGAGAAGAAAGTTTTGAACTAATAGTGTTTAGACAAGATAGCATGTCTGCATCTTATACTATGAATAACTACTATGAAGACATGCAACATATTAATTATCACGACTGTTCTACTAACCTGTTTTGAACCTGTCTCATTGCTACTTCTTTCTCAATAAAATGAATTAAAAAACCCAAAAAACAACAAACTGACACTTCGAGGCAGGACAGAAGTCCGTAAATACCTGGTGCACCAGCCCGCCTGCGGGCGGCCCCCGCGGCCCCGCTTGGCTGGGCTTGTGCTCTGGTCCCATACTCCCGGCTCTTTTGCGTCTTCCACTGGACTGCGAGGCTCAATCGCCTTCTCTCACCACGCTCACCCCGTTTCTTACGTAGTATTTAGAGGAAGTAACATCAGAAAAGACCCAAAGCACTGTGCGCTTCAAGAAGAGAGCACGCGGTTTTAGGTCAAAGCGCAAGCTTTTTGCGGTGCTTGTAACACACAGTTCTCTGAGTGCCGGAGCTCTAGGCTTTGACTTGGTCTCCAGGGTTCCCGCTAGCAGGTACATGTGTAACCCTCGGGTAAACTTCGCTTGGGACCAGATCCTCCCCTTTGGCTCTGCAACATGGATAATTGCATGTTGTGTGGTCTCCTGCGATGCTAATGCAGAGAAGCTGGGAGGGCTTTGCGGGCTGCAGCAGCTTCCCGCCCATGGCCGGTTGGTTCACTTTCCAAGTCCTCCCTAGAGGAGAAGTCCTGCTTCTGCCTCCTCCCTCTACAGCAGGTTGCACCAGCTCCACCTCACACACACACACACACACACACACACACACACACGCACACATGCATGTATGCATGCACGTGTGTGTGTTTGCGCGCTCACACACACACACACACACACACAATTGTTGCTGTCACCGGCTGTTGCTTTTCCAAGCTCCCTTGAAATCATTGCATTATTGCACCAGAATCCTCCTAGGGAGGCGAGACTTAAAAGCTGATAGATGCCCGAATGCAGAAGGTGCAGTATTCCCATAGAAAATTGCTGGGGAATGAGGGAAAGGGGGAAGATATTAAAATCAAGATAAGGTTGAACAAGCTCAAAAAGCAAACAGTAATTGGGGAAGGCCAAGAAACAGGATTTCTTGATTTGGAAAGTCCATCCCATTAAAGGGATATTGTCAGGTGGGAAAAGGGCTTGCTTTTAACTTTTTTTTTTTTTTTTTTTTTTTTTTTGTGTGGAACCAGGGATTGAACTCAGACCTTTGTGCTTGCCATTGCTTTTAGCTTTTGACTAAAAGGTTGGAAGAAGGAATGGATGGATCAAACTTTGCTACAGGTGGGATTTTATCGGATCATTCATTTTTAAGAGGAAAGAAAGGCAGTCTTTCTTGCAAGGGCTAAAACAGTGCCACATCTCTCGGGCGATGAATCGGATCTACCTAAACCCAGGGCCTGGGAAGCACGAGCACAAAGCTCTGGGGAGCCCTGTGTTGGCCTGCTCCCGATGCTATCGTGAAGTACCAGAGGCAGGCCAGCTTTACGAAGAAGAGGTTTGTGTAGCTCACAGATCTAGAGATCTGAGGGGGTGCAAGGTCCTCATGACAGGAGTGTGAGGGACAATGAGACCACGTCGCCCAGCAGGCAGCCGGAGAGTGTGGTCCCACAATCCCCGCTGAAGGCATCTCCTGTTACCGGCGGAACTCTTGGTGGGTTCCACCTCTTCAGAGTCTGACCCTTCCTGATAGCCACTCTAGGAACCAAGCTTGAGGCTTCCGCCATGAACCTTTGGGGGCCCCTTCTAAACCACGTCCCAACCACGGTAGTTACTATATTCATGTGCTTTGTCTACAGAGAACTGCTTTATTGAGCCACATCTTACATAACCTATACAGTGGACAAAGTGAATCCATTTCTAGATAAACCCAAAGCAATTGTACTAGTGACCCTACCCTTGGGGCTCAGTTTCCCTAAGAAAATACTTTTCCTGACCAATGAATAAGACCTAGGGCCACAATTTTCTCAGTCATTCTTAGCTAACGAAAAATCTTTTGGTCCTATCAAGTCATAAAATTAGTCTTATTTCAGTAATTAGATGTTTGGTCTCACAAAAGCTCCAACTCCAGCCACATCTAGAGGCAAAGTTCTCTCCCTCTGCTCAGCAAGACAAGTGAGAGCTGATCGGTGGGGCTGAGGACTTGTCTGTCTGCCAGATAAGTGAGAGCTGATCGGTGGGGCTGAGGACGCCCAGAGGGCCGGTAAAGCGCGGCTTCTCGGTGCGCCACTATGGGGCCTGGCTGGGCCTGATCCTGTAAGAGAGAGGTTGGCCTGTGCGTCAGTAGGCCACTCTCACCAGAGCAAGGGGCATTATTCAATCTGTTGAGGGTCCAAAGTGAAGAAGAGGTGAATTTGCTTGCTCTTCTGAGCAGGGACATCCATTTCTCTTGTCCTTGACACTAGTGCTCCTGCTGCTTGGGCCTTAGAGACAAGCTTTGCTGGCTTCTCAGGCCCTCGGGCTTGGACTGGAACAGTGCCCCTTGCCCTCCTGAGCCTGCAGCTTATGGGCTGCAGGTGGGACTTCACAACCTCAGCGGCAAGAGCCAGCATTCGCGGTCACTGTGGGGCCCAGCTGCAGCAGTGGCGGAGCCTGAGAGCTGCGTCTGCCTCTGCAGATCTACACAGCTTCTTTTGTTTCTATTGCTCTGAAGAATTCTGACTGACAAAATAGTAACACAGGGCCTGATTGGAATCTTCCAATATTTTCCAACTCAGCTTCGACCAATGATTCTTTCTCTCCTTTTTCGGTTTGCTAAGACAGTTGCAGGTCATTCCAGGGCAAGGCAGGGACAAGGGAGGAGGGACCATGTCAGGAGAGGTTTCTCTTGACAATTATGGAAATGCCGGCCAGGACTAGGGCTGCAATTAGGACATTATATTTAAGGATTCTCAAAATGAGCAATCAAAATAAGGAACATTTTGATGCCAAATTTTCGCAATCTAAACTAATGCAAAAATCTACAATTTGTAAAATGTCAAATTTTCAAACAAAGACAGAATACAAAATAAGTTGAAATCTGTTTTAAATGATTTTAAATTGTCATTAATCAAGAGAAACAGCAGTCCTCTCAGTTAAAAATGAGATAAGCAGAGACGTTGCAGAAATACTTTGAAAATACTTATTGATGAGCTTGTGTACACTAAGGCCAGGGAATTAAAATGGTAATAAATCCATTTGGGGTATAAATAAAATATTTACAGAATTGTGGTTTCAATGCAGTTTTCTGTTTTTCTACATTTTTCAACTGTGTTAATGTTCTGAAAAAATTAACCATTAAGAAAATACATTAAAAATGTATGGCGAGAGCCCATCTTCTGCCTCAGGCGCCAATGTGGTAGAGTGCAACAGCACTACTGATCCTGCCTTTATTTAAAATGCCGATTATTTTGGTCATCGTGGATATTTTTACCTTAACTTTGATGCAAACATACTGTACCAAATGTCACTTGTCCTGGCCATCGTTGTTCACAACACCTCTGAAACTTTGTCTCCATCCCCAGGCCCAGCCCAGTGCCTCGCTGCACGGTGACTGCAGTGGGGCAGGAGGTGTGTAAGGTTGGCTTTCCCACGTGAGCACCCTCTCTGCATGCTGTGGTTGCCTCCTTGGCCTTTTGGTGCTCCAAGGGAGGCACCCACTCCTCCCTGCAGCTCTCAGGCAGGTCTGAGCCACTCCTGGGTGATTCGTAGACTCACAGTCCCTTACAAGGGCGGCCATGGGTCTGCAGTCAGCGGGCAGCAGTGGGGCCCAGCCCAGGCCTCCCTTGGGCTGCCAGTCTGCCTGTGAGGGTTCTCAGGGGTACACTGCCAGGCCCCAGGGACCCATGTCAGGCTTCTAAAGTGTCCTCCTAGGCCTGCATCACTGTTCTTGAATTGAAGGCAAGGTGACTCCAGCTCTGTGGGTGGATCCCGTCCTCTAATTTCTCTTCTGTCACCAGCACTTGCTTAGTCTCTCCCAGTTCTAACAGACTGCAAGGCAGTGGGTAACCTAGGAATGGCAAAAGGTTTCTTAACAAAGTTTCACTGGCGTACAGGGTACCTATAACTCACACACTCAAATGTAAAATTCAACCATTTTAAGTGTATTCGTAAGAGTATACAGCCATTTCCATAAATAACTTTAGAACATTTTTGTCAGCCCTCAAACAAGTCCCCCTGCTCCAGCCAGCACTAGATAAATAGTGATCTTTCACTATTTCACTATGGACTTGGCCAGTCTAGACATTTCATGAGTGGAATCATGTAGTATGAGGTCATCACGTAGTTTGAATCACACAGTATGACTGCCTTCGTATACTTGGGCTTTATTTTCATTTATTTATTTGGTATAGGGTTTCACTATGCAACTCAGATTCATAGAGATCCTCCTGTCTCAGCCTCCCCAGTGCTGGGATTAAAGGTGTGTACCACCACACTGGGTTTTGGTGGCTGGCTCAGCCTGGGGCCAGCACGGCATGTGGTACTGGGGGTTGAACCTGGGTCCTTGAGCTTGCCAGGCAGGAATTTTAATAGAGATTGTACTTAACCTGTAAACTGATTTCTCTTGTGTTTGTTTGTTTGTGGAGCCAGGGTTTCTCTCTGCAGTTCAGGCTGGCCTCAAACTCACAGTGGTCCTCTTCTTCTTCCTCCACACCCTTGGCCCCTTTCCACTTGCAAACTGTTTATCTCCCTGCTGTATATTGTCTATCTTTTACTTTCTCTTTAAGTGACTTATACTTTAGGTTTCTCATTTAGAGAAGTTAAATGACATTTAAGCTTGTGAGTCTGATTTATTTCATGTAACAATAGATTTCAAGGTGTTTCCCTACAAATGACTCTAATTTATCTTTGTGTGTGTATGTACCAGGAATCGAACTCAGGGCCTTGTGCTGCCAGGCAGCTACTTGTGCCACTGAGCTATCTACCTGGCCCCTTTATCTTTATTTATGAGAGAGTAGTACTCCCTTGTGTATAAAATCCACACTTTTTTCCATTCATCTATTTGGGGGAACCTATAGGCCACCTCCAAATTCAGCTATTGTGGATAAGCATGGGTCTTTGCGGAGCACTGTGACATGATTACCTTCACATCTTTTTTTTTTTTTTAGTTTATTTAGTTTATTTATTTGTGTGTGTGTGTGTGTGTGTGTGTGTGTGTGTGTGTGGCCAGCTCAGCCCACCAGGGGGCGCGGCTGGCTGGCATGTGGTGCTGGGGGATTGAACCGCGGTCCCTTTGCTTTGCTAAGCTTATTCTAAGTAGGTGCTTTAGACCACTGAGCCATCTCACCAGCCCCTGCCTTCACATCTTTTGGGAAGATAATTTGAAGGGAAACAGCTGGGCTAGTGGAATTCCTAGCTTTAGTACTTTGAGGACTCTCCATACTGATTTTCACAATGGTTGAGATAGTTCACAGTCCTTTCCGTGGTGTCAAAGAGTTCCCTCCCCCCACGGCCTTACCGGCACTTGTTATTGCCTGACTTCTCAATAGCAGACTTTCTGTCTGGGGAAGAAAGAATCTCAGTTGGCATTTTTGTGATGGCCAGAGATGTTGCGCATGTTCTCATGTATTTAATGGCCATCTGAACTTCTTTTGAGAAGTGTCTACTCTTTTCCATTGCCTGATTTTTTTTTTGGCAGAACCGGGGATTGAACTCAGGCCCCTGTGCTTGCTAAAGAAGCACTTATTCCACTGAGCCATCTCCCCGGCCCCCAATTGCCCGATTTTGATTGAGTTTTTTAATGTTTTGAGTTCTTTACATATTGTAGTCTCTGTCCGAGGAACAGCTAGCATTTTCCCTGTTTGCAGGTTGCCTCTTTACTCGGTTGGTTGTTCCCGCTGCTGTGCAGCAGGAGTAATGTGATATGACCCCACCTGCGGGTTTTTGATGCTATTTCTCATGAAGTTTGGGTCTCTTTGGAAAGTCTTAATCTGTGTGCACAGATTTTGCCTATCCTCCAGCACACTGTTTCTATTTTAATATTTAGGTATCTGGTCCATTTTGATTTTATGTTAGTGCACAGAGGTGGATATGGGTCTAGATTCAATCTTAAAGATGTGGCTAACCAGTTTTCCCAGCACCATTTGTCAAAGAAATTATCTTTTCTCCAAGATATGCTTTTGGCCCTTTTGTTAAAGATCAGCTGACCTAAATGTCCCTGGGTCTTCCCCTGCACCTTCTGTTCTGTTCCATTGATCTACTATCTCTTCTTGTCCTTGCACCATGCTGTTTTTATCAGTGTAGCTTTGTAAAGAGCTTGAAATCCTAGAATGTCATGCTTCTTGCTTTGTTTTTGTTGTCAGATTTGCTTTTGCTATTCTGAGTGTCTTAGTACCATATATGTTCTAGATTTTTTCTAGTTCTGTGAGGTTGGAATTTTGATTTGCATTGCAATATATATATAATTTTTGGTAATACATAGATTTTGGCAATATTGGTTCTGCCTATCCTGGGAGAGGGAGTATCTGTTGACCTCTTGGAGCCCCCTATTCAGAGTACTATAGCTTTCTTTATAAGAGAAGGTTGGCAGCATACCTCTTTATAGAAGTCTTTCATTTCCTTTATTAGGTTCATTCATAAGTACTTCATTTTTCTTGACTATTGTGAATGATGTTTTCCCCTAATTTATTTCTCAGTAGGTCATTATCAGTGTATGGGAACACTAGTGATTTTTATGTGTGGATTGTGTATCCTGCTACATTGCTGAGTTTGGTTGTTGATGGTAGGAGTCATTTGGTGGGTACTTTTGGGTCTTCTATATAAAGGATCATGTTATCTGAATATAAGGAGAGTGCGTCTTCTTTCTTATATGCATCCCTTGTATTTCTTTCTCATGACCACTTGCTCTAGCTAACCTCTACGTTGTATTGAACTGAAATGGTGATGGTAGATACTCTTGTCTTGTTCCCAATAGAGGCAAACGTTTCAGCTTTCCTCCATTTAATCTGATGTTGGCAGCATACCTCTCATAAGTAGCTTTTATCAGGTTGTGACAAAGTCCTTCCATACTTATAGGCTTTATCATGAATGTTGGATTTTGTCAAAGGCTTCTTCTATCATAGAGGTTGATTATGTGACTTGTGTCCAAGTTTCTGTTCACATGGTACACAAATTTTTGTTGATTTCCTTATGTTGAGCCCTTCTTGTACCCCTGGGATGAATCCTATTTAGTCATTCTTGTTTTTTTTTTTTTTTTTTGGAACCGGGGATTGAACTCAGGCCCTTGCACTTGCCAGGCAAGTGCTTATTCTACTGAGTTATCTCCCCAGCCTATCCTGTATAGTCATGATGTATGGTCTTTTTAATGATTTGTTACATTCTGTTTGTTGCTCATTTTTTTGTGTTGATGTTCATTAAAGAGATTGGCCTGTAGTTGTTTTGTGTTAGGATTTGATGGGTTTTGGAATAAGGGTAACACTAGCTTCCAGGAATGAATTTGGCAGTGCTCCCTCATTTTCAATTTCATTAGAGTTTCAGGAGTATTGGCATTAGACTAACCTGAAACTTTTGGACAAGTCACAGTAAATCCACTGGGGCTGGAGCTTTTATTTGCTGTTAGGTTTTCCATTACTGCCTCAATTTCACTGCCTCTTACTGGGCTTTTGTAGTTTTATGTCTTCATGGTTTAGTTTTCATAGTTAATATGTATTTAAGAATCTCTTCATTTCTTCTAGCTTCTCTTATATGCTGGACTACAAATTTTCATAGTAGTTGCTAATACTCTTCTGTATTTCAATTAAGTGTACTGCGATTTCACCTTTTTCATTTCTAACTGTATTGATATGAGTTTTTTACTTCCCTCTTTTTGAATCTATTTCATTTATTCTTTTGAAAAACCAGCCCTTCAATTCATTGATTTTTTTTGTGTTGCTTTGTCTCAATTTAATTAATTTTTGCTCTAATATTAGATTTCCTTCTTTGTGCAAATTTTTGACTAAGACTGTTCTTATTTATCTGGGACCTTGAGGAGCCACATTAGGTTCATTTGATTTGCTTTGTTTTTTGAATACAAGATTTCATACCTATAACTTTCCCTCTTAGTGCTACTTTAATTGCATTATGTTGCACTAGAACTATTGTTTGATCCTAAGAATTATTGAATCTGTTAGTTATAGTGTGTGTGTGTGTGTGTGTCTGTGTCTGTGTATCTGTGTGTATCTGTGTGTGTGTCGAAGAGAGGGAGAGAGAGAGGGAGAGAGAGAGACAGATAGACATGACAGACAGACAGACACGGACACGGACATGGACACGGGCACAGAGACAGTGCAGTGCATCGTTCAGGATGCTTTAGAACTGACTGCGCCACCAAGCTGGCCTCCAGCTCACGGCAATCCTCTGTGCCTCAGCCTCCATCATGCCTGGCTATGGTGATCATGAATGTCCTAATTTTGTTGTGAAAGATCCTTATTTCTCTATGAATTTTTGAAACATACAGTAATACCTCAATTTCCAATTGCTTCTGCTTACAACTCCGCATCAGGTTCCAAGTACGAGCGTGCCATCTCGCCTGCTCACGCACAAGCACAGCTGTCTCCCCTCTTTGTAAAGCCGCTTAAGTTCCTAAATGGAGATACCCGTAGTTTTGTAGTATTTACCACTCTGAGTTGAAAGTTTTTGTTGTTCTCCGAGGGGAGGCGCTATACACCTGACCCTACAAGCTCTCCTGGCCTTGAAAGGTTTGTGTTGAGGAGCTGGCGGTGCTCCTGCGAGGCTGCCCTTCATAAGTGACATTCCGTTTTTCTGGAACCCTGTAATAGTCCTTCCTGGTGCTGGACTTCTGGTGTTTCGATCATGATGTGTTGTGGGAAGTTTCTTCTCTGAATTTTGGGGGTTCAATGTGGTTCACTTAGGTGTAATATTGAATTTATTCTCTATGCTTGGAAAGTTTTCTGCTATGACTGTCCAGACAGATTTTTTTTTTATTCCATATGTGCTGTCCTCTGATTTTTCTCTAGCTCAAATTAGCTTTAGGTTAGATTGTTTAAAAATTATTTTAGGGACCGGGGAAATGGCTCAGTAGGATAAGTGCTTGACTGGCAAACGCAAGGATCTGAGTTCAATCCCCGGTTCCACCAATAAATAAATAAATAAATAAAATAAAATTACTTTAAAGAGAAAAAAAGAACAAAGATAAAAACAAAGTAACATAAGTAACATAAAGTAATAAAAATGGTACAGAATTTCGAAACAAGAATAGAAAAATAGCAATGATTGTTATATTACATATTTTTATCAAATTTGTTGCTCAGATTATAAGTACAGGCATGCAAGATTGATCAAACAATTAAACATTAACTTTATTACAATAAACCTTAATTTTTTTCCCTTGTCCTTTCTATTTTTAAAAATTTATTTAATTTATTTATTTTTACATGAGTTAAGCAAGGAGGGAAGGTTTATTTGCCTTCCTGGGCCTTGATTTTCCTCAGCTGGAACTCCAGCTCCTTGCCCTCCAGCACGCAGCCGTCTGCTCGGCCACACTGGCCTGGTCTTGGCGCAGTGCGGGCGGGAAGCTTGCCCTGCTGGAGCTGCTCTTCCTGAAGACTGCTGATTTTGGCATTCTTGTTCCTTTCATCGTACTTCTTTGGAATTTTCTTTGATCATTTTTTTATTAATTTTATTGAGAAACAAATAGCAATGAGACAGTTTCAAAACAGGTTAGTAGGACAGTTACAATAACTAATATGTTGCATATTGTTGTCTTCGTAGTAATTATTCATAGTGCAAGATGCAGACATGATATCCTGTCCAAACACTATTAGTACACCTCTTTTTTCTCATTGAATTAAGAGAAAGTAACTGTATATCTATCCTAACTATTTTGTATATACAGATACAAAATGGTCATTTATATCTCCATTTTTTGTTTATTTTTGTCAGAGATGGGTATTCCATTGCCATTTAAATATTGTAGGTGCATGAATTCATCAAAATAATTCAATATAGTCCAGTGGTCCATAATAGTAGTGGGTTGTCCTTAGGACTAGCAATGTCAGAAGTCTTTGAAGGTTCTTTGTTTAAAATCTCCTCCTCCTCAGGAGTCAGCTTGGCCCCTTTTGTCGGCCCAGGGCCAGCGCATAGTGAGACTCACACCACTGTCGGGAGGGTATGCTGACAGTGAGCACGGTGCAGCTCTTCAGCAGGGTCTTGGTGCAGACCAGCTCGTTATCGGATGCACTTTAAACCGCATCAACGATCCTCGTTTTCCGAGTACAACACTCAGAGCCCCAGGAGAAGTTTCCCACATCTAGCCACAGGGCTCAGAACTTCTTGTTGCCTCCTCGAACTCAGACCACGTGTATGCGGCGGGCGCCAATCTTGGTGTTGGCAGCAGGGCGCCCCAACTCATACTTCTGCTTCTTGTGACAGGGCTTTCTTTTGCCCCTGGTCTTGTGGCGCTTGTGCCAGTTGTCCCCAGAGATGCCCACTGCTCGGCGCTGGCTGGAAAGAGGAAACACGAAGGTTCACAGTCCGATTTCTAAATTTATTTTAAGAACATATAAAAACAGTAGATAACACATTAGAAACGATACACTTTTTTGGAACTTAATCTTTATTTACAGGACACTGCAAAATAGGAAATTCCACACAGAAATAAGAAACCCCTTCAGAGGATAAGTTTCATATAGTATATACGATTTGGAACTGTTAAAGTATAGTCTCATAAAAAGTCTACAATGACAAACCACTTAAAAAAAAAAGGTGGGCTGGAGAGATGGCTCAGTGGTCTAAAGCACCTACTTAGAACAAGCTTAGCAAAAGTATCAGGGATCGCGGTTCAATCCCCCAGCACCACATGCCAGCCAGCCCGCCCC
>NW_004524583.1:30328139-30328978 GCF_000260255.1 Octodon degus
GGGAGAATTTGCTCAACAGCATCCAGCACCCAGGTTGGAAAGGGTCCACATAAGGTTGTGTAAGTAACCACCTGCTAAAGATGACATATCAGGGGCTGCAAGAAGAGCCAAGAGTGGGTTAATTGCACCATATTTGATAACCAAGTCTTGGAAACTGGACCATCACCTGCAATGTTTCCCAGTGCCCAGACAGCCTGCTCACTGACGGGAGCATGGGGAGATGCCAGGAGGGAAATGAGAGCCGGGGTGGCCCCGCGTCCATCACAGCCGTGGTCTGCTCTGACAGCCCAGAAGCAATGTTAGTAAGCCCAAGCGGACTCAAACTGAATGGGACTACAGTCAGTTCTGCCCAGAAATGACACAAATTTTGGAATCAAACCAGCCCAGATTATGTGGTCTATGAGAGTTTGTTTTTCTCGAGAAAGCAGTTTCCTAGCAGCTTGAGTAGCTCGCAGCTGGCTTTCCAGATTATTGCTGGTTATACCTTTGACAATGTCATCTACAGTCCAATTCACAGTGTCTTGGTTGTTGCGGTTTTCCTGCAGTGCTGAAGTAGCATCATCAGGAACCGAGCTGACATTTCTCCTTTTCAGCATCTGGTCAGCCTTCTTAGCTTTCCTCAGCTCCACATTAACGTCTGTTCTCTGCCGCCTCATTTCTGTACTGTCTTTTCCCTTGTTCTTGAATTGGTTCAGTCTGGCAGCTGGTGAATTAGCATTAGCATTCTAGTTGGTGGACATGGTTATAGGACAGAGAGAAAGCTTCAAAGGGAGAGCAGGCAGCACTGTGGGCCTCGACGGCTGTGGGTGGGGTGCTCTCCAAATGTCCACCATGGTGGG
>NW_004524583.1:30350958-30351610 GCF_000260255.1 Octodon degus
CCACAAAATTTCAGATGCGTTTTGGAGTGGACATTCAAACCACAGCACATTAGCTTCTAGATTACCTGACCCACTTAGACAAGCATGCACGTGTATATTGTGCCGAAGCATGGGAGAGGGGTTGGGAGTGGAGAGATACAGATTGTAAATGTTTGCAGTGGGTAAGGCCTGACTCGTAATCCAGAACCTGATAACAAGGCACAAAATCTTGCAGGAAGCCACAGCGACATTAGCAGTGTGACCGTTTGACAGCTCTTCTTGGTGCAAAACCGAAAGACTAGTCAGTGGAAAGAAGATGTCTCTTTGTTTTTCACTCTTAAGTCCTCAAAAGGGGAGCTGCAGCTCTTGGCAGACAGACTGCCTGGCACCAACTCAGAGAAGCTGGCACCCAGGGAGAGAAAGCAGTGCCAGAGGCTGCTGGGGCGGCAGCCTGGGCTGTTTCACTACCTGGCAGTGTGGCCTTGGGCAAGTTCCATGACCCATGCAATCCTCAGCTTCCTTATCTGGAGAACGAGCCTGGTGTGGCTGGAGCAACAGGCCCTAAGCCACTTCCAGCGCTCGCCGCTGGCATCAGCTTTCATGGATTTCCGCCTGTTTCTCTGCAAGATGATCCCAAGAGAAGCAGAGTCTGATGTTTCCCTCCTCTCCCCTT
>NW_004524583.1:30353075-30361955 GCF_000260255.1 Octodon degus
TCTCCTCACTTGCGGCACAGAGCTGTGGCTGACCCGCGCCCAGCGTGACCACTGGGCGCGGCAGCAAAGGATGCGTCAAAGTGCTCTGAAAGGGGTAGCAACTCACACTGGCCGTGGTCCTGAGACCCGGCCCTGGGAGGCACGCGCATTTCAAACAGAGCAGGGATTGTTGGGAAGGGCGCCGTATCTGGGATGGCGACGCCTTCAGGGAGCCACACTCCTCCTTTTCTCGTCCCCTAGGGAAACTTGTAACCAGCGAGGCGGAGTCCCTGGGGAGTTGTGCAGGGAGGCAAAGGGCCCTCCAGGCTGGGGGGCTACCTGAGGGTCTCAGTCAGTTGCTGAGTAGCTAATGCCAGAAATCTTGGGGTGGCCTTGAGGCTTCACAGGGGCTCTTTACGGTGAATAGCACAGGTGGCACTGCCAGCCCATGCCAACCGAGTCACTTCCCTAACTGAGAGTTTCTTCAGCTTGACCCAAAGGTGTTTGCAAATCAACATGTTTTCCCATGCACAGGGGGGCAGAGCAGGCGGCCCACACCGAAGCCAGGGCTGTGGCCAGGTACGAGCTGCCACCCTGTGACTGCTCATGACACCTCTCCTCGGAGGCTCTGAATCTGAATCTTCTCCTTATCGTGGTCTGTCTGTCCAGAAGGAAAATAGTGCAGGTAGGAGTCATGCGGGGACCAGCGCGTTGGACGCTGACCTTTGCAGAGAAAGTTGAAGGCTTGAACCAGGAATTGTCTGTGAGCTCTTCTGGCTCTCGTGAAAATTGCCAAAGATTTAAAATGCTGTTTGCGTCACGCAGACCCCAGTCCTCGAGGCATGGGTAGCCATAGGAGGGTGATTTCATTGCTGATCTGGGTCACAGCAAGGCTAGGCTGATTTTCACAACACAATATTATTTTTTTGATTTATTTTTTTATTCTTTTGATATAGGGTCTTACTACACAGTTCAGACTCTAGGGATCCTACTGTCTCAGCCTCCCCAATGCTGGGATTACAGGTGTGTGCCACCATGCCCGGTTTCCTGGCCGGCATGGCTCCCCTGGAGTTCTGGGCCTGGCCCAGCATATGGTACCAGGGATCGAACTTGGGACCTTGTGCTTGCCAGGCAAGTACTTAGACTGTCAAGCTATCTTCCCAGTCCATAACACTATATTCTTTTTAAGACTGAATACTCTCATTCAACACTAGAGCAAAAATGAATATAATTGTACTTTATTTGCTTCTAAGTAAACAGCTTGACAGGTAGGTCAAACAATTGTGGAGACTGAGTCATTGTAGACCTCTGCCTTTATTCAAACTTACAGCACTGGTGGCACAATGAAGACCAGCGCTGCAGCGTCATTTATCATGGAGAAAACAGTGAATTTTCCCTGAGACAGTCCGAGAGACCCCAAGTCTCCTTGTAGCCATCATATGGCATGAGCTATGCCACCTACTGTCAATGACACGTTTGGTGAGTTTGTGCAGACTGAGATACAACAGCTGAAAGAGCTTGTGCTACCCTCTACGTCTTACGCTTGTCTCCACAGTCACTGTGACTTTTGTTGGCTGCTAGATGTAAGGCTACAGCTTTTATTTTCCATCTAACGCGAGTTTATAATACAGACTACGACCTACAGAGAAGACAAGCTGCCTTGGTGTGAGTGTGCTCAAGGGATTGTGGCCTCCTCCTGCCTGGCTGACATCGGCACCGGAAGCCCCCACTGTGTGTCCTGCTGATGCACCCTGGTGTCCACTACTTAGCTCCATTTTCCGAGTTACTTCCTGTTTTTTTTTTAACCAACTTGGGTGAGCAGGTCACATGATGACCTCCATGTGATGCAGCTGAAAGCAGTTCTTACTGACCCAGGAGTTCTTTGTAACAGCTCTCTCATTTTCTTGGAACCCTGCCCCATTTTCTGCTGTGCAGGTGCTCCGTGCTTGGGTTTTCCGTTCTGGGTACTTGGGCTCTTGCTCCTGGTTTTGCGAAGCGGCCTTTTCATTGTGCCACTCTCTTTGACCCTGAAGGCTTTGGGTGCCTGGCAATCTTGGCCTTTGGCATACTCTTACCTGGGTTTCCAGTCAATGGCCGCTTGAAATTTTCTCTATGCTTCCGGTTGGTTTTTTACTTTCTTTAACAAAGTCTTATCACTCTTCCTTTATGCGGTTTTCCTGGTGTCCACAGTGTCAACTTTTCCTCTCTGATCTTCAATGTCTGCGGGACGGACATTCTTGCTTTCCCTTCTTCCTGGGAATGACGGGTAAGGATTGGTTTGAATAGAGAGAACATACATTATATGCACACTGTAGATCCTACCTGTGATCGTGTTTAATCCTCTCAAAAGACTTACAACGAAGATTACAGTAGTCAACACTTGCTGAACGTTTTCCACTTAGCTGAAGACTGAGTTTGGGCAAGCGGTTTACTTGCACCACCTCAACTGAAGCTTGCAACAACCTTATGCAGTAGATTATTTCCTTATGCTCAAAGTTCTTGATGCTGGGGATGGAACCTGGGGTCTCGTACACGCAAGCATGTGTCGTGCCACTAAGCTGCTCCTCCGGCTCTATTTCCCCATGTTAAAGCTCATGTTCAGAGAGGCCAAGTGACCATCCCAGTGGCTCCCACGTGGCCTGCGGGCTTCACACTCCCTGGAAGGTTTAGGTAGTGGTTCACCTGAGAGTCCTGTTACCAAGTGCTGTAGGCAGGGCTCTCTCCGAGTCAGCCTGGCGTGGTGCCAGGCTCCTACCTCCATACACCTGCCCTGATCACCATCACACTCTGCTCAGCTAAGCTCCAGGGTGAGTGATTTAATAATCTTGTGACTGGTGGCCCATGGCACGAGATAACAGCCTTGCATTGCCTCTAAAGATGATGGGAGACAACACATCACTAGGTAGCCAGAGGCAAAAATGGATGCAGATGGCCTGGTTTGCAGTGAACTTCCAATACCTTATGAGTCAGATGGGATCAAGAGGTTATTTTCATGCTGGATGCGAGACACTAGTCAGTATGGTTTCGCCTGTTCACTGGATTTCCACTGGGCTGTATTAGACATGTTGTTTTGCAATGCTGGGATTACTACAGGGCCTGGCACATGCTGGACACATGCTCTGCTGCTGAGCTACACCAGCATTCATTAATCTGTTGTTCAATATATTTTATATTTATTATTTTCTAACAACGTAGCAGGTACTGTGATAGTGTATATGGCTATATAGTGGACAGAGCAGATAAAGCACCTGCTTCTTGGACAGTGATCTAAGGGGCCAGGGCAAAAGTAGTCAGAGGTGGACTATGTGGAGGGTTCTGCAGCAGTCTAGGAAGAAGTGGTGGCTTGGGATGGTGACAGATGAGAGAAGGGGGAGGACGAGAGAAGGCTGCCTTCCGGACACATTTTGAAGATGCAGCAAATGGGCCATTGCCAACAGATGAATTATGAGCAGCAAAAGAAAGAGCTGAAGATGATCCTTTTTTTTTTTTGGCTTGAGCAGTGAGATGAAAGGAAACGCCATTTTCTGTGTAAAGGAAACCTGTGGTAGAATAGACGTGGGAAGGGCCGTAGATCAGAGTTCCGGCTTGGCCGCTCTCAAATGTCCTTCAGCGGTGTTCTGGTGTCCATGTCTGAGATGCAGAGGACCAGTGGGCTGGAGCTCAAGAAAGGTCCTGGATCCCCAGCGTTGACCTCCCCACCACTGGTCCCCCTGGCTCACCTCCTTCCTAGGGAGACTTGCTGGCCCCAGAGCTAAGGCCTCTGGCCTCTTTGGCTCAGCATGGACCTGAAAGAAAGAGCTGGCTTCTCTGGCATGTGCTATGGCGATGCCCAGTGGTCCCCACATCTCCAAGGAAGAGGCGTTCAGGGCACAGGACATGCCAGAGACTCAGAGGTGGCCTCAGGCATGAGCTGAAAGACACATGTCTGCCGACCAACTCTTAAATCGTGCTACTCCTATGTTGTGGTCTGTAGCAATGGTCCTGACCTGCAATAGGGATCACAGTGGAAATGGTTTATACCAGGATTTGAATCCAGGGCCTTGTACACTGAGCATAGAACCTATCCACAGCCTCTAGTTTAGTAAGATTTTTGACTTTACAACAATGTGAAGATGCCATTCATCCAGGAGAAACTTCACCTTGAATTTGGACCTTCTCCTGACCTAGTGGCACATAGCGGGAGCCACAGGTCTCAGATCAGAAGAGGAAACCACAGACATGCTGCAGTGTACAATGGGGATGAAAACAGGGGATGTACAGTGTTCGCTAGGGATAATGTATTAAGGACCACTTTTTTTTGAATTTTTTTTTTTTTTTTGGTAATGTATTTAGTACAGGGTCTACAGGGTCTCCTGTGATAAGCTTCCGAAAACCTAGGATTACAGGTGCGTGCCACATGCCCAGTCTCACTCTCTGTCTCAGTATGCCCCTGGGGCAGGGCTGGCACACATGCCAGGGATCAAACCCCAGTGGCTACATCTGCCTAAGCAGGCACTTTTAATCTGCTGAGCTATTTGGCTGATCCTAAATTTTGAGAAGGATTTAAAATTTTTTTTTTTTTTTGCTACTTCAGGCTGCCTTAAGGACGGGTCTGGTGCAGCTTTTGGAGCTGGGGATTGAACCACAGTCCTATGTGCCTGACTGCATTTGTCCAAGCTGCACTTTAAATAACTGAGCTATCCAGCAAGGCCCCTGAGGATCATTTTAAGTTACTAAATTTCCAACATACGTGGGTGTCTTAGGATGTGGCTCCATCGTAAGTCAAGGAGTAACTGTAAGACTTAGCGCTCATATTGGGCGTTGTTCTAGATGCTGTTGGTGTTTTGCCGCCTCACGAATCCCCACCTTAAGCCCACGCACACCATGTTTTCATCCCCATTGTACAAAGGGCACGTTAGGCCCAGAGTGGGTGTAGAGCCTGCGCCATCACGCTGGCCTGGCCTGGTCTCAGGCCTCCGGGGGTGTCGCCCTCCTCTCGCTCCTGCTGCTCTTCCTCATCTGCCTTACTGCAGCTGGGTCCTGGATTAGTCTGCCGACATGGAGAGCTGGTGAAGCACCCGCCGAGTCTCTGCTCGGGGCTCCTTGGGCACATCCTGCCTAGGAAAGGTCCAGCTCCCCAGCCAGCTGGCCTTGCCCGGCCCCTGGGGAGACGTGCTAGGTGTGACAAAGGTGGCCAGAGCCTGAGGACCGCAAGTCTCCAAGTGCCTTGTGCTGGTTGGAGCAGATCACTTGGATCATGTGGTAGCAGTCAGGTATCTTCTCAGAGATCCTTATGTGCTTTTGTTAGCAATAAGCTTGTTTCTTTTATTGTTGCCACTTAAATGCCACCACCACTGCCATATATATATCCATCCAACTAGGGTACTGACCTCACCATCATTAGCAGTGACTAGTAGATAATTTTCATGTTTGCATATACAGAACAATGTCTTCGAATAATGGTCATTTTAGTTTTTACCTTTTAATGTTTTATATTTCTAATTTTTTACCCAATCGGACTGTCTTCCCTACCGTCTCCCAGATAATAGTAACCGTGGAGATAGTGTGCGAATGTGCTTTCCCCAGTTTAAAGTTTAAAGGGGCTGCTTTTCATGGTTTGCTACTTAGCTCTACCTCAGAGATGAAGCAGATGTAGCATATTAAGTAGGATCCATATAGTCTTCATTTACTTTTTGTTTTTATCAAGATTGGTTTATTGATTTTTCTCAAATGCTACGTCAGCATCTATGAATCATCTATATATGATTTTCTCCTCAGAGCTATTAGTATGATGGATTATGTTAGCTGTTTTCCCACTGACTGAATCATCTGGCTGGTGTAGGAATAAACTCTACTTGGTCATGATATACTGTATCAGTTTCAAGTAAGTTATTGAACTTAGAATTGACAACTAATCTGACTTTGATCTACGGTGGCTTTGTATCCAAAAATTTGGTAAATTTTGTTATTATACTAGTTTTGTGATTTGAATGTTTTCCTTCTTTTCTGTCTAACAGTTTTCATTAGAATTCAGTTCTTTGAGCGTTTGGCATAAGCTCTACAGAGCTCCTTTATGTCATTTGGGAGTCAGCTCTGTCAACATTGTGTCTACTGTGCTTCCTACAAGACAGGTGTGTTTTTATTTTCGCAATCTTCTGAGTTAGTTTTAAATTATATATTCCTAGAAAATTTTCATTCATATTTATGGTGTGATTCTCTCCGTTTCCTCTGTGCCTGTGGCGATTATCACCAGGCTACATTCTGTGGATAAGTGCTTTTGTTCTTCCTCTTTTCTCTGGCCCCAGAGCAGGAGGATCGCCACGAGTCTGAGAGCTGCATAGTGAGGCCAGGCCCTGTGCCACATAAATACATAAATAAAGTAATAAAAAACAATTTTAAAACTTTGTAGATGAAAGAATTTTTTGGATTGTTTTTAATTTCTACATTTATTGCCTTTGGATATAAATCACTGCCTTACTTTGTAGACTTGAAGAGAAGGCGTTTTAGTCTTCGGCTGCATATCAAGTCAAATGGACCTTATTAATTATTTAAGCACATTGTGTCTTATTTATTCTTTACTTCATTTAATGCCTTTGGCTTAAATCTTAGCTTACCTTGAGTCTAGGATGACCTGTGTGGATCTTTGCGTCTGTTTAGTAGGCCTCGTGCAAACTTTGTACCCTTGCTGTGTACTATTCTTTTTTTAGGTATGTATTTTGTTTTCTGCTTAGAGGGAGATTTTGCTCCATGATCTGATCTGAGGATCTTTTCATTTTGCTGTAAGAAATAAGCCCTTTATTTTAGTGATGACAAAGATGAGCTTAGCTTTGGCTGTGTCCCTTTAGTATGTATTTTCTGCATTTACAGAAACCTTATCACAGTTTCCTTTTTTTATACTTTTCCCAGATTTATTTAGTATAACTGATAAAATTGTATTTAAGGTACAAAATATGATTTAAGATATATATTGTGAAGTAATTACTAAACATTGAGCTAATTAATATATCTGTCACCTCACATAACTATAGCAATTGCTTATTGTTCCTGTTTGTGATACACAATGAACACATTCATCCTGTGGAGCTGGGACATGAGCACCACACAGCTCACCTCTCTCTCTCTCTCTCTCTCTCTCTCTCTCTCTCTCTCTCTCTCTCTCTCTCTCTCTCTCTCTCTCTCTTTGAGGCAGGGTTTCGCTGTGCACTTCAGGCTGGCCTTGCGTTCACTTTGTAGCCCAGCCTGGTCTTGAGTTCACAAGGATCCTCCTGTCATGGCTCCCCGAGTGCAGGGCCAACAGGCACCCGCCAGCGCGCTGGCTCACATCTTTCTCACTCCCCTTTCACCTCCAACTCTAGCTAGATGCCCTTCCAGCTGCACTAGGCTCCCTCCCTGTATCCTATTTTGTCTCGGTTTGGCTCTTCATTTATACTTTGTGTTTCTCATCTAAGAGAAATCATGCAGTAATTACCCTTTCATGTCTGTAATGCTAAGTGAAATAAATCAGCCTCAAGATGCATCTGTTTGCCTACAAGCCCATTAGTCTATTGATGGGCACATAGTTTGCTTCCAAAATTTAGCTGTTAGTTGTGCTACTTTAGTGTTTCAGGATAAATCCTGAGGGGACTTGACTGACGTTATCAGATACAAAAGTTGCATTTCTTGTTATATAGGTCTTGCTTTATCTTGGTCTTAATCATCTAGCAGAAAGGTAAAAAAATAAGGTGTAAGGGGTGAAGCCGTGTTTGTATGCTGGGCTGTAAAGGGTTCAGGTCAACAACTTCTCACATTGCCAGTCCTGCGGATGACCCACTACTGTTACGGACTAGTGGACTATATTGGACTATTTTGCTGAAGTCACGCACCCACAATATTTAAATGACAATAGAATGCACTTCACTGACAAAATTAAACAAAAAAGGGGATACAAATGAAGGACCATTTTGTATTTGTATATACAAAATAGGATAGGTATACAGCTTTCTCTTAATTCATTGAGAAGAAAAATTTGTACTGATAGTGTTTGTGGACAGAATATCATGTCTGCAGCTTGTACTTTGAATAACTACTACGAAGACAACAATATGCAATGTATTAATTATTGAAACTGTCCCCTAATAATCAGTTTTGAAACTGTCTCATTGCTATTTGTTTCTCAATAAAATTATTTAAAAAATAGATGCAATATACCATGTAAAAGAAGTAAATTTGAAAATCTCATGATTATCTCAATAAATGTAAAAAAAAAAAATCTTCCGACCAAAAAAAAAAAAAAAAACAGGAAACACAAGTTGGCATGTATCACTATCCTGTGATATCTGAACTCTTTTGGAAAGCTATCTAGAAGGAAAGTAGATAGGTTAAAGGAAATCTCTGTTTTAGTTTATTGAGGAAGCTCCACATTGATTTCTATGGAGGCTGTACTGATTTACATTCCCAAGAACTATGCAAAGAAAAGAACAACTATGCAAAGAATTCTTGTTTCTCTGTGCCTCACCAGGATGTTCTTGTTTGCTTTCTTGAATACTGTCATTCTTTCTGGAGTGTCCAATGACCAAAGATGCCAAAATACCTTCCACATACTTGTTGGCATTTGTATTTCTTCTGAGAAGCATCTGTTTATTTCAATTGCCCATGTTTTGATTGGGTCTTTTATTTTGGAGTTCATTACATTTTTCACATAATGTAAAAAAAATTCATTACATAAATTTTTGAGTTCATTACATTTACTTGGTGTTAGTCTTTTGTGATTGCAAGCACTTCCCATTCTGTAGGTTATCTCTTCACTCTCTTGGTTGTTTGCTTTGCTGTGCAGAAACTAAGAGGTTGATGTAATTCCCAACATAAATTTCTCTTTCTTTCTTTCTTTCTTTCTTTCTTTCTTTCTTTCTTTCTTTCTTTCTTTCTTTCTTTCTTTCTTTCTTT
>NW_004524583.1:30362055-30367943 GCF_000260255.1 Octodon degus
GGGATTGAACTCAGGCCCTTGTGCTTGCCAGGGAAGTGCTTATTCCACTGAGCCATCTCCCCGGCCCCTAAATTTCTCTTTTTAATTCTTGTGTAATTGAGTTTTGTTTAGAAAAGCCTTGCCTATGTCCACATTCTTCAAGAATTTTACCTATTTTATCATCCAACAGATTTAGGTATTTGCTTTAAAATCAAAAAGTATCAAAGACCTAAATATTATCTGTCTGCCGTGTGCGGCCAGTCAGTTTCCCCAGCACCCGTTTGTTAACACGATCATCTTTTTCCCAGGCTAGTGTGTGTTTTGGGGCCCTTTGTCAAAGATTAGGTATCTGCAAGGCTGGGGCTGCTTCTGCTTCTCCCATTCTGTTTTGTGTGTCTATGTTTGTTTTTGGGCCCTGCCATGCTGTTTTTATCACTGCAGCTTTGTCGTATAGCTTGAGAGCTGGCACTGTGATGCCTCCCACTCAGCTCTGATTGCCAGCGTTGCTCGGGCTATCCTGGGTGTCTTCCAGACCCGAATGTATTTAGGGTTGCTCTTAATAATTCTGTGGCAAATGCTGCGGTCTTTGGTTCTCACTGCACTGAACTGACCGCTTTGGCAGGGTGGACATTTCGGCAATATTGGTTTTGTGTAGGCAGAAATATGGGTATTTTTTCATTTTCTGATGTCTTCTTTAATTTGTTTTTTTATAATACTGTAGTTTTCACTGGAGAAGTCATTCAGTTCCTCGGTGGGGTTAATTCTTAAGTATTTAGTTTTTAAAATTACTTTTTATTGAAAACTGTCCTGAATGTTAAATGTCTACCTTTTCAATAAACAAATACAGTAACAGTAGCACACTAAAACAAAACATACTTCTGCTAGCCATTGTTTTTCAGTTTGGGGCAGTTTAAAGTTTTTCTTTTGTCACAAAAACAGGAATGTACCTACACAAAGGCTCAAAATGACCATCTTTTTAAACAAAAAGGCAATGAGTCACAAAAGACTATGACTAGAACATACAACTGGTTGATTCAGGTCTAATCAGGTTTGTTAACATCAGTCACATCTAATAACTCATCCGAAGTGTTCTTGTATAAAATATCATGTGAAGAAAAGAATTTATTTAAACAGAGGAGAATAAGAGGTATACAGTAGTAGTCTTTTAGTTATTCCTTTGTGTTCAGCAGCAGAATATTTCCAACAGCACACCCTACAAATGGACTTCTCTTCCACCCGATGAGTCATGATTCCACCTGAGTCTACAGGGTGGATTTCAGGGAAACAGCTGTAGCTCAGTTCCACAAGTGACGCCTAGTCACCAGTAACTGTCACGGTCATTATGCAGGTCCACAACACACTAGAACTTTGTGCGATATCCTATCCTCAAACTGTTAGAAGTGCTGGTCATTTACTTGCCATTCCAGTATTTATCTTATGTTTTACTCTTAGTACTTCTTTGTTATCATGAAAACTTTTTCTTAGTTCAATTGTTTCGAAACATTTAATTTTCTGAATATTGCTTAATCTTAATTTTTGTTCTAAGATTTATACTGTACCTTTGACTTACAATTTATTTTAAAGACATTGTGTGATATCTTCTCCTAGTATTAGAAACTTTAAAAAGTATATTTCCATTTTCTGTTGACTTAAAAAAAAGAGATTTGTACCTATGTTGTTTATTTATTATTTCTTGCCTATATCTTGTAATATGAGAAACTACTTTGGCAGTAACAATACACAATGTACTAACCATTGTTACTCTCCTAAAATCTTGTTTTGAGATTTTGTACCATTGTTTTTATTTTTTTCTTTAAAATAAAAATAACTGATGTCAAAAATAAATAAATAAACAAATGAAAAAGAAAAGAAAAGAATTTATCAATGTTTAACAATGTCTGTTTGTTCCTAGACAGTCTGACAAGTTTCCACAAAAAGTGTTTCCTGAGACATACAGAAATGCAACATTATTCTTCTTGAATCCTTACAGTTCAAGACTCTCCACTCAATAAAACAGCTGAGGATCTGAAACTGGAAAATATATTTGACTGCAAACAGCTTGTGAAACTTAATAATTCTTTCTTGTTTTGCATCATCAGAGGGCATCACTGGACTAATAACCAGCTTGTGGGCTCAGCATGCAGCTCAAGTGTGAAGGATACCCTTGGTCCAGGAGCCTCTGCTCTTCAATCCTGTGAGTGCAGATGTCTGACGGGCTGTTTTCTCCCCATTTGGTAATAACGTAATCTTCCTGTTAGTAAAAAGAGGTAACGAGCCCCTGTAGACCAAAGGGACTAGAGTCATAAGATGGAGATTTTCTCTTAACATTGTTTTATTTTGATGTTTGGAGCTCTCAATGCAGCATTGTAGAACAAGGAGCTTAGAATTTGCTGTGTCTAAAGGGCTAATAAAGGAAAAAGCTCTATTTATTCTTTGTGATGTGATGCACAGATGAAAAACTTAACACATAACAACAGAAGTTGGTCATTAATAAGTCACGCCTAGTTCTTCCACCTTTCTATAAGCAGACATCTTCAGTTGTTTAGCTCTAGTAGCTCTAATACCGCAGTATCATGGAGACCCTCTGATGATGAAAGAAAGAAAGAAAGATTATTAAGCCATTCTTCAGTGTCTCTTGTTCCTAAGTTTATGCAGATGATTACCTGTCAGTATTCTCTGCTGTTGTGTGTTGGGTGCTCCTGCTTTGAGGGTTGGCTGGGAGAGGGAGTTAGGGCAGGATGTCCCACCTGGGGAGACTATGAACCACTAGGATGCCTCCAAGGATAATCCCTTGCCCGGTTGCAGGAAGTCCTCCTGGAGGCACAGCTACAGTGCCTGGTGGATACCTACATGTGGCACCACTGAGGTCAGCATGAGTTCTTGCTGCTCTGTTACTGACCAAAGAGCTGCTATGACAAAAGATTCCTCATTCACACAGTTTCTTAAGCTTTCTGGCTTGACACTGGTGAGCACTTGGTGGCTCTCTGGCAAGTGCCTCCCTCACCTGCAGAGCTGTTTGATCACTACAACAGGCCCTGAGTGGGGGACACAGATGAGGCTCAGTGTATCTCTCAGTGCACCCTGAGCAAAGTTCACTGGCTCAGATTCATGCACATCAAGGGCTGGTCCTCCTGTCCTGCCCTTTTGGAGGGCTGAGCTAAGGCTTTCTCATCCACCAGGCCACATTAGGCTGCACTCACTAGGAATGCTTCTTGTTGCATCAGCATCATGGTAAAGTCATTGATGAGGTGGTTATGGGGCAAGGAGACACAGTCACTCTGATACAGCAAATCCCATAAGATGTAGACCCTTTGCATGAGCAGAGATTGCTCTATGCCAGCCTGCAAGTAGGGGATATAAAATATGGTGAATCCAACAGCCTTGGCTCAAACAGCAACCACCTTCCCCATGCAACCAAAGCCCAAAAGATCGTGTCTCTCCTTGGATCAGCTGCTCTGGGGGCTGCTTCTTGGGTCTGTTCCATGCTCTGTCCCTGAGCCCCTCCCTGCAGTGTCTGCTACAGCTGTGTGCTCCACGGGTACAGACTGAGGATGTGGCAGCTGGTGGGATTGGCCATCTTCCATACCTGCAGATGGGATACTATACATTGCAATCCCCAGCTCACCAGCAGCCCCATTGTCCACGTTGTTAGAGCCACTGCTGATCTGTGGAGAACTACCTGAGCAGCTCTCCTTGAAAGGAAAGCGACTGTCTCCATTTTGACTGAGCCTGACGCTATTTCCTTGTATTGATATGTACAGAGCTGGCTAGGACTTCTCTTCACCCTTTCAATTGGCCTTAAGCAATGTATATTGGTCTAGCTGAGGTGCTAGTGACAGTCTTTGAAGGTGGCATGTGTGTTTTTCTGGTAACCTACACCTGCTGCTCTTTAATGTGAGCTGGATCAAGACATGACGAAGAGCCAATGCTCCATGTTGCCAACTGGGATCGAGCCTTGAGGTAGAGATTATGACTTCCTGGGGCTGGAAAGATTACGTCAGAGCTGAAGCACCAGACCCCTGAAACACCAGATACTATCTCAATAGCATAATGCAAATTACTCTCTCTGTATATCCTCTCTGCGTATGGCAGAGGTAAATGTAGGCCACCTAGCTCAGCTCACAGTACTCACCTACTTCCCACACTTCTCAGTCATTCCTCCTCAAGCCACTTCTCCACTGAACAAAAACCTGAGTGTGGCCCTGGGTCAGTCTCTTTGTTCTGGAAAGCCATCTTCATGGCTGGACTTAGGGCTGCTTGGCTCCTCAATCATTATAAATATGTTTTAGTGTCTTTACTTTCACTATGGGTTACACTAGGAGTGTAGAATGGAATTAACTTGGTAGGATTCCAATAACGTATCTTTGGGCTTACAAATATTGACTTCTTAGACCAAGATGAGAACCTGGAGGGGACTGCTACAATTGGCACTCATTGTGGCCAGAACACACAACCTTCTCAACAGAATGACCACTAACCAAAATCATGTGCAAGTAATCCACTGGACTTTGTGTGAGCAATTAAAGGTAAGCGGAGTATTTTACTAATTATAATGCTCAGATGCAAGTAGCAAATAGGAATCTATTCATCAAGGGTAACAATGAGGCAAGCTCAGTCTTTATCTGCAGAAGAGAAAGAATTTATTTTATTGATTATGAAACTGTTAAAAGATTCAGGTATTAAGGTGTCATCTAAGCATGTTTTTAGACTATTCCAGGATACAGCTATATTTTGTCCTTATTTTTCCAAAGCTGGTACACTGGATCTCAGAGTTTTGCATGAAATAGGTGAAAGCTTTAATGTATCCAAAACTCAAAATAGAAAAACTCACTCACAAACTATAGCCACATATAACCTGGTGAACGGAGCCACCTCGTCCTTGAGGTGTAACAGCCTGGGAACAAATGTAGACCAACGAAAGTTTGCCATTGCCATTACAGAAGGCTCTTGTGCTAAGGACATGCCTATGAATAAGGTACTTGAGAGGGAAAAGGACTCTGATGGTACTATAACAAAAGAATCAGATCACTCCCAGGGTCATGTGCCTCCAAATGGACTGCTGGAGAAAAAGGAAGCTTGTTTAAATAGTTCAAATAGTCCAAAATATTCACTTTTGCAATGTATTCATAAAGAGATGGAAAACTTTTCTAATTTATGCACACACTCAGCTCCATTCTCCATACCTAATTCTAAAGCTAACACCTCAGAGGCCGTGCTTCCCACAGTCCCTTTCTCATCCATGCCACAGAGTCAGTTCAGTAACAGCCCCCCTTGTTCTCCACTCGTGAAAAAGCCGAACTACATGGAGATGAAGAAAGCTTTGAACCTTTTGCTCTTACAAGACAAGGGAGAGCATATTAGACAATGGAGCCCAAGCTCCCTATACTCTTGCTTGTTTGGATAACATAATTCAAGGCTTCCAAATAGCACCAAGGGATGTAACACATCTTGCTTGCACGTGTCTGTCCCCCATGTAATGGGTTACTTGGATTTTGAACTCACTGAGGTCATTTTCTGCAAATTTGTAGCAGGGTGCTCAAGACCACTCAGTAGTTTAAAAATCACAGCCTTATACCCTCATGTCTGGGGAATTCCTCCTAAGACTGATGAGTTCTTTTTATAACTGTCCTTAGCAAACAGCACACAGTATTTGTGTAGATTGAAGGTTAATAAGCTCAGAATGTGTTAAGTTGTAGTAACCTAAGTCAGAGTGATTCATGTTGATGTATGTGTACCTGAGACAATCAGCCCCTATATAACAGGTGATAATTAAGTTTAGGCCAGACTGCCTGTCATCCTTGTAGCAATGTGGCTAATGATTTTGTTCTGTTAAAACTCAAAGAAATTTCATCTGGATATTGTACTCAATCTATTGTCAGGTTAACCTGTGAATTGTTCCTGTATGTCTT
>NW_004524583.1:30368134-30370068 GCF_000260255.1 Octodon degus
CCAGAACTCGGTATTAAAAGCTTATTTTAAATTCTCATTTTGGACTCTGGTCTGACTTTTATTTGAGAATCTGTAACACCCCACACAATTCCTACATTTTTGAATCAGAATTAAGAGCACTCATATCAGAACAGACACAGAGTAATCAAAATAGTGAAGATGAAAATCGTAAAGCTTTCACACATGAAGTGTTATCTGGTTCAGGCCACTATACTGACTTCAAAGCTCAGGCCCGGGCTGCATCCTCTATTTTCATGCAGTGTAAAGAGCTGCTACACCATGCATAGATTTCTGTCCCAGAGGATGGTACACTTAATAAATGCTTTACCCACATACTCCAGGGTCCTAGAGAAACTTACACCCAGTTTGTAGCAAGAGTAAAAAGAGGGTATAAATAAGCAGAGCTTTGCAACTAAAATGCTTGTTTGTCAATTAGCATTTGAGAATGCCAACGATGAATGTAAAAGAGCCTTAGCCTCAGTACTTCATACAAAAATATATCTGCTTATATTCATGCATGCCAAAATATTGGTTGTATGACCCATGCTTCTGCTCTCAATAAATTTGATAAGGTTAAATGTTTCAATTGTGCCAAGCAAGGGCACACTCGCTGGCATTGCCTATGGCCTATAAAGGTGCCATGCCCCTCAGTGGATTCACCCACCCAGTATTCAGTGTCTACATTGCATGAAAAGTTTTCACTGGGCAAAAGATTATAAATCTAAGTTTCATGAAAGTGGCACACTATTGCCGAGAAACAAGCCATGTGCCCAAACTGAGGACCCCAATAGTAATAGCAAAACAAGGGTCAGTCAGGACTCTAGTGATTTGGACCCAGTTAAGCCAGTTATACCCAGTTCAAACCAGACAAAGCACTGTTCCACTGCCAGGATGGGTACAAGGCCAAGGTGAGACCTTAGGTGCCTCATACCAAGAACCACTCAGAGTTTAAAGTCGGATTTACCAATGGCTTCTTGCCTTGATTTGTTGGGGGGAGAAAAGCCCAGTTTAATTGCCACTGAAATTTCCTCTCCTCCCCTTAACCCTACGTGTGAATCTGGCAGAGATGACCTTTAAGCAAAGAATTTGATTTTTCCCAGAGTATTTTGATTCCTAGACCTATTTGTGACATTAAGTTTAAAGGGAAATCTTTTACTAGACTGATGGATACAGGAGCTGATGATGCTATAATCAATAGCCAATCTTGCTGCCTGCTTGGCCAGCTAGACCCACCTCTACAACTCTGATAGGCTGAGTATCTTCCCCAATCTGTTTTACAGAGTGTGCTGCCTCTTTCATACTCTGGCTCTGATGGACAGGAAGGTATCACCATTTATCACATCCATTCCAGTCAATCTGTGGTGCATAGACCACATGAAAGAATGGGAGTCTCTCCTACTTACTCCTGAGCCTCAGAGGTGTGTGTTACCAGATAGCAGGATGATGGCTAAGATGGAATATCAAGAAAGCCAAGGCTTAGCAAAAAGCTTACAGACAGAGCTGTGCTCTTACAATTCTGCCTTTACTTAAACAAAAAAGATATAAAATTGGGGGTATATTGAAGGCCATTGGTACTCTGTAGGAAAAGTTAAGGATTTTATCAAAAGTGGTAAGAGAACTATTACGATTGAGTCATCTTAAGCCTACTTTATTACAACTGTTTTCATTACTTTGCTAATTTTTTGTCTGATTGACCTATCTTTTTGGGATAAGGGGGTGTTAAGGTCTCCTGTTAAGATTGTGGTATTGGATCTTAGATTTTTCATGTTCATTAAGATTTGCTTTATATAGTTGGGTGCTCCCGTGTTTGGTGCATACATATTTATGAGTGTTACCTCTTCCTCTTGCATTTTTCCCCAACCAGTATATAGTGGCCTTCTTTATTTCGCTTGATCATTGTTGGTTTGTGTGGGAGGAGATAGAACGCTCCTGTT
>NW_004524583.1:30387337-30400403 GCF_000260255.1 Octodon degus
CCAGGTCTGTGCTCTGGGTCTGTTCAGGATCCTGCGGTCCCGGGTTGTCTCACTCACTTGCCGGGCCTGCTCTCTCAGAGAGTTACTTCTAAGGAAGGATCGAGCCTGACATGAGATCTCCCCTTCTGGTTGTCCTGACTATACCATGACCTCAGAGGCCTTGTCCAGGATTACATGGTCAGGTAGGGACCTCAATCCTCCCATCTCCAGACTCATTATCAATGAAAAAACTGGGCCCATAGAACATACTTTATGGAATCTAGCCCTACCTTTTCATGTGGACTCCTGCAGGCTAGGTATCTGCTGTTGGTAGTTGGAGCAAAAGTCAAAGTGGTATTACGAGGACATAGATATATGAAAGTAAACATATGTGCCCAAGTATTATTAAAAAGAAAGGCAGGTGGCAACCAAATATGTTATCATATACTAATTGTTATCTGACCTATGGTACCGTGCCTGAATATCCTTCCGATGACTCTACACTGGTGATCATGGGCAGGATACCTGGAGTTTGTCTTCCTGTCAATCTAACAAAACAATGGTATCACTCACTTAGCTCTTTCTTGGTAGAGACATTAATTAAAAGATTTATCAATTTGACCAAGAGGATGCTGGGATTAATTATAGCAGAGATAACTTTCTTGGTGCTTTTGATTGCCTGTGCAGTTTCTGGCTCTATGATATTAGCTCATTCAGTATTAACTGCTCATTTTATGATCAACTGGACAAGAACTGCTGATGACAGCTGGAAAATTCTAAGAGAAATTGATGTTAAATTGCAGACTCAATTGAGCATTTTAAAAATCTCTGTCCTTTGGATGGGAGATCAAATTGAAAGTTCACAATTACAATAAAGTTTAAATGTCACTATGATATGACTTGCTTTTGTATCATCCCGTTACTATGTAACAAAAGTCTTTATCCTTGGGGACTAATCGAGAAACATATACAAGGAGCTGTCCATCAACATATTACTTTGGATATAGATGCTCTTCAGAAAAAGGTATTGTTAATGTCACAACAGATGGACATTTTTGATGCCCAGATTAAAGACTGGGATAAATTTGCTGATGCTATAGAGCAGTTGAATCCATTTGCACATCTCAATGCTCACTTTTGGTTTTATATTGGAATTGGTGTGGAATTATTCTCTTGGTCACAATAGTTCTGATTAAAGTATGTTATGGAGGATTCTCAGCCTGACAACAGCTATGGACTATACAGCTGTGACTGACACTGTTCCAGCTTCTTCAAAACAAAGAAGAGGGAATTGTGGAGGACCACCTGAGCCCCTCTCCTTGAAAGAAGAGTGATTGTCTCCATTTTGACCCTATTTCCTTGTATTGATATGTACAGAGCTGGCTAGGACTTCTCTTTATCCTTTCAATTGGCCTTAAGCAATGTGTGTTACTCTAGCTGAGATGCTGGTGATAGTCTTTGAAGGTGACATGCATGTTTCCCTGGTAACCTACACCTTTAATGTGAGCTGACTCAAGACAGGATGAAGAGCCACTGCTCTGTGCTGCCAGCTGGGATTGAGCCTTGAGATAGAGATTATGACTTCCTGGGGCTTGAAAGATTACATCAGAGCTGAAGCACCAGACACCTGAAACATTACATACTATCTCAGTAGCATAATGCAGATTACTTTCTCTGCATATGCTCTCTGCAAATGGCAGAGGTAAATGTAGGCCACCTACCTAGCTCAGCTCACAGTACTCACCTACTTCTCATTATTCTCGGTCATTCCTCCTCAAGCTACTCTTCCTCCACTGAATAAAACCCACGTGTGGCCAAGGATCAGTCTCTTTGTTCTGGAAAGTCATCTTCATGGCTGGACTTAGGGACCCTTGACTCCCCAATAATTATAAATATGTTTTAGTGTCTTTATTTTAGTTGTGGGCTGCACTAGAAGTGTAGATTGGAATTAACTTGGTGGAATTCCAATAAGGTATCTTTGGGATTAAAAATACTGACTTCTTGGACTGAGACAAGAACCTGGAGGGGACTCCAACACTGACCCACACAGTCACTCTCAGGGTCTTGACCATCTTCCCTGGTAAGCCTGATGGTATGGTACATCATGACACCCATGGCCTTATGTAATGCCTTTTCGTGGATCTCCTGGGTGGACTGAGCATCACGGAAGGCTACTCTGGCCAGGTCCTTGGGGACAGGGATCTCCACAGTGCAGCTTCTGTCCTTCAGCAGCACCACCGGGAGTGGGGGACAGGGGTCTGCGTGCATTACATTACTACAAACCCAACAGTAATCTGTCCACACATTATGGGCTCTCTTTTCAAGGGGATACAGATTCATTGGTTCAAAACCAGCTAAGTTGACGAAACCCTCATCTGGGGCCACTTGTGTCCACAGCAAAGGGTGCCTGGGGAAGGGCCACCATGGCATGTGGTGCCAGGGATCAAACCCTGACCCCTGTGATTGCCTAAACAGGTGCTTAATCTGCTGAGCTATCTCACCACCCCTTGTGAATGGTTTTGTTCTCTTGATTTTCCTTGGTAGGTTCATTGTTGGTGTATAAAAACAGTATTAATGTTTGTGTTTGAGTTTTATCCTCCTCCATTGCTGAATTTGTTTATTAATTCTAGGAGTCTTTTGTAGAAGTTTTGGGCCTTCTATATAAAAATGATGCCATCTGAATAAAGATAGTTTGGGTTTTTCTTTCTCTCTACTTTTCCCTTTTGTTTTTCTCTTTCCTGACTGCTCTGGCTAAAATTTTTACTACATTGAAAAGGCCTGGTGAGAGCCAACATTCTTGTCTTTTACCTGATTTTAGAGGAAAATTTGCAGCTTTTCTTTATCTAATATATTAGATTTATTATTACATTTGTCATGAATGGTTTTTCTGATTTAAGTAAGGCCATTCCATATTTTCTTCAGGATTTTTATCATTTATGGATGTTGGATCTTGTCCACAGCTTTGTGTCTATTGTGATGATCACGTGGTTTTTTCTTTTTTTTTTTATGTGAAGCATTGCATTCATTGATTTCTGTGTGTTGAACCATCCTTGCATCCCGGAGATGGAGCCAACATTGTCATAATGTTGTATTTGACATGATTTGTTGTATTCTGCTTTCCCAACAACTTGCTGAGGACTCTTGTGTCTATGTTCACTAAAGGTATTAATCTATAGTTTTCTTCTTTGGTTGTGTCTGTGTCTGCTTTTAGCATCAGGCCAATGCTAACTTCCAGAAAGTTCTGCAATATACCTTCCCTTTCAAGTTCATTGACGAGTTTGAGAAATATTGCCATTAGATCTTCCTTAAATTTTTATAATAGCTTTTAAATTTTTGTCCTTCTGGGGCATGTCACATGCCTCACGGAGAGGTTCTTGTCATATACATACAGGTCCTCACTTACCTGTATATTGAATTTTTTTCTGCATGTTTGGAAAACTTTTTGCTCTTTCTGTACAGATTTTAAAAATACCATTTGTATCATCTTGTATTTCTTTAATTCCTATTCTTAGGTTCATTTTGAGTCACCTAGAAGCTATTTGATCTATTCTGCATGTTCTATTGTTTGTGTGGAATCCTATATCACAGCCTTCTTGTTCTGACATTCCCTCCTCACACTGGTCATTTCTGTGGCCTGTACATACACTCAATAAAATTTTTTTATATCCTGAATTTCAGCTGGGTATTTTTTCATGGACTGTACTTCTTTACTACACTGTCATTAAGGGGCCAGGGAGATAGCTCACATGTATAAGCATCTACCTGGCAAGTACAAGGACCCGAGTTCAACACCTGGCAGCATATGCGGGGTGGTCCCTGGATCCCTCGGGTGTGCTGTGACAGCCCCAGAATCCTGGGCTAGCCGTGCAGGCTTGGAACCAGATGTGGTGGGGCAGTCCTGTAATTCCAGCTCTGAGGAGGAGGCTGAGGCAGGAGGATCGATGTGAGTTCGAGACCATCCTAGGGGGTACAAAGGTGAGCACAAGCCCAGCTCAAACTGCATAGTGAGACCGTGTCTCAAAAAGCAAAACCAACAAATGAAACAACTGTCATTCATGTTCATGGTTTGTACTACGTTGCTTGGCTCCATCAGCTTTCTATTTGAGTCCTGGGCTGGAGGTCTTTTTACTGATTACATCCACTATCTGTTTGGAGCTCACCAACACATTACGGACTTCATGGATTTCAGTCATTTGGCCTTTGACTCTCTCCCTGTTGATGCCAAGAGGATCAGCTTTGAGAGACATAGGACCTTTTGGAGGCCTCGATTGCCCCATTGTTTTGTTTTTCTACTGTCTTTTTTTGTCCTTAGGGTTGAGGGCCACTTAAAAGAGAAATGCTATGTCACATACTCGGAGCCCCTTCAGCTAAGGTCTGTTTCCTAGTCATGGAATCTGGCGTTGGTTGCACTTTGCTGTCTAGTTACCTCTTCAGCCCACTCAGTTTTACCGGATCTGGCGTGGTTGCAGTGTTGGCAGTGAGGAAATCCCTCCGGTCATGTCGATCGACAGCTCTGGCCACGTATCATTCGTATCGATTGAAACTTGTTTTATCAATTTATTCTTTCATCAGTGACCCTGAAAGACTGCAATATGCTACTGAGCGTTGACTGGGATGTGGTGGGTTGGGGAAGGAAGTAGATCAAGAAGGAAGGAAGGGTGGGCTGGGACATAGTTCAGCGGTCTAAGTGTCTGCCTGGCAAGCACAAGGACCCAAGTTCCATCCCTGGTACCACACGCCGTGCCAGCCCTGGAACCCCAGGTGCACCTCGCCCGCCCCGAAACCAGGTGTGCTGGCTAATCCCAGTGTTGGGGAGGCTGAGATAGGAGGATCATTATGAGTCTGAGCTGCATAGTGAGACCCTGTAGCCAATAAATAAAGAAAGGAAAAGAGAAGAGAAATATAATGAAAGGGGATGAAGCTGCCGATATTTTTATAGCTGTAGTAGAGGAGTAGCTGGAGAGGAGGTTTGAGAGGACATTTGTGGGGACAAGAGAGGGATGGAGAGGGTGGCCTGGGGGCCTGGGCGGCCTTGGCCCAGGTGGTGGCTCATGTTGGTCCCCTGAAGGTGAGCATTGTGTCCCACGGGCCCCTCAGTCCTGTTTGGGGGAGAACAGGCCAGTGCCTATTCCTGGCCAATCTGATTATTTCCTTCCCCAGGCTTCATAGCTTGTAGCTGCTGCAGTTCGGGTAAGCCCCCACACAGCAGCTTTCCCCACACTCAAATCTGGGTCCTCATCAGGATCTTGTGCTGGTGTGGAGCTTTCTTTCTTTTCTTTTCTTTTTTTTTTTTTTTTTGGCAGTACTGGGGATTGAACTTAGGACCCTGCACTTGCCAGGCAAGCGCTTATGGTGTGGAGATTTCCTAAGGGCCCTCTAGTATTTTCTAAGATGCTGCCCACTGGGTTTCTCTTTCTCTGATGCCCAGGGTCTGCAAATCTCTCATTTTTTGGTGCGGTCCTTTTCTTGGGTGGAGGGCAGGCAGGTAGGTAGCTTGTGCCAGTGCCCTGGACTCTCCTGAGTGCCAGCTCCCTCCCTCCTGACCTGGGTGCCCCTGGTCCAGGGCAGTCCAGCCAACTTTCTAACCCATGTGCTTATTTTGAGTATGCTACATCTCATGAGGGTAAATTTTTATTTAGAGTTCATAAAAAAGCAAAACAAAAACCCCTATGTCAATAAAAGGGGATCGGCCCTTGACCTGAGTTTTGCTTGCTCAAATTTTATTTTCTTCTGAAGCTTTGCCATCCCTCTCTTTGCCTACTGTGTGCTTTGTGGCTTTCTCTTCACAGAAGCCGTTGTTCATCAGGTTATTCTAATCCTTGGCAAAATATTTCTGCATGATTTCCAATTGGCTGATTAACATTTTCCAGAGGGTAATTTTATTGTTGGTAAATTTCAGTGTTATTTCCCATTTTTTTTCTTATTGTAGCTTTGTATCAATATGGTATGGTGTCTTTTTTTTTTTTTTTTTTTTTTTTTTTTTTTTTTTTTTTTTTTTTTTTTTTTTTTTTTTTTTTTCACCTTTGATTGAGGTACTTTTTAAAAAATTTGTGTATTTGGTACAGGGTCTCACTAAATAGCTGAGACTCATAGTGATTCTCCTGTTTCAGCCTTCCCAGTGCTGGGATTGCAGGTGTGCCCCACCATGCCCAGTTTCAGTTGCCAGCTGGGCAGGCCAGCAGAGGCAGGACCATCATGGCATGTGGTGCTGGTGATCAAACCCAGGTCCCTGCACCTGCCAGGCAGGCACTTAGACTGCTGAGCTATCTCCCTGGACCTGATGTACATTTTTTATGGAAGTTATTTGTAGGAGATTCCTTTGTGGTAGAGCAATAAAGAATTTTTCTGGGCTGCAGAATCCAAAGGCTCTCACACAGCCTCATGGGCAAGCTGCTTCCTGTAAATATGGCTTATTCAGGAGGACTTTGGCCACTCTCCTCTCTCCTCTGACACTGCACCTTGCACCAGACCCAGGAGATCACCCATCACCAACCCGCTTACCCTTGTTTCCACACTCGTGCTGTAAATCCTTGTGGCATACTCGGGGGATGCCGGTTTCTTGACTACTCAAGGTTTGCATTTTGGGTGCCCCTCAGGAATGGTATGCTAAGGTAATCTCTTCTGACACCTCTGAGCTCTTTTATAAATCTTTGACTTTCTTGTTTTTACTTTCTGCCCTGGGTTAACTTCTTTAGGGACATTTTTAACATATTTGAAGCCCGTGAACTATATTTGTCCCCTAGTAGAGCTAAAATTGAGTTGGCAGGATTTTTTTCTTCCTGTTCTTTTCATTGCTTCTACATAAGATCCAAAAGAAGAAAAGGACTGATTTGCATAACTGTGTTTATATCAGAAACTCTGAAGACTGACCTCAGAGTGAACACCAGGTCATGCCATTCCTAATGTGCAGTCTTCTGGTGGCTTGTGCTTCTTAAGAGAATAAGGTGGTAGGCAGCTGAGTTAGACAGAAATATCATAGGCAGTGAGACAGGGCTGGGCCCTAGAAGGAGCCAATAAGGAAGCGATACCATGCCACTACGGTAGAGACAGACCTCAAGACAAACACAGGCACCTGCACGCCTCCCTAAAGGCAAACATCGGGATTGATAGTCTAAGTAGGTCTCTATCTCCCGGAGGCAGCACTAAGAGTGACTCGTCCAGCCCTCTATAGAAGAAGTCCCTGTTCTGTATTCATGCCACTTGCTGTGTGACTTGCATCCCATTTGATCCTGGATTTAATCAATTTTACCTGCTCAGCGATGCTTGTGATCTTATGGGCTGACCTGGTCAGCCCACCTGGCGGGTTCCTCCTCCTGACCCACCTTGCCTCATGGTTTTGCTCTATAATAATTCCTAGAAAAGGCAGGGTCCTCGGCAGCCTACTTGGGTCCCCTTCTGTCCCTCTCTCCAACAAGAGCTTTCTTTCCCTCAATAATATTCTGCTCTTAGCGTCCATTGTTCCTAAAATTTACTCTGATTTTAGAGAACATGGACTCATCCCAGGTGTTTTTCAGGCTGGGAGTTTCATTTCTCTATAGCGATTGAATCTGAGTTCATGTTCAGTGTGAGCATATCTCAGGTGATTATTTAGTTCTTGTTTATCTCTGGGATAAAAGGGGAAAAAAAATTTCCCCCTTCCCAAAACAATTTTTTTTTCTTTTTTCTGTATTTAGGATAGGGTCTACAGGGTCCCACTATGTAGATTGGACTCAGTGATTCTCCTGTTTTCAGCCTCCCAAGTGCTGGGATTACAGGCTCGCGCCATGATGCCCAGTCTCAACCACCCAGTCTCAACCGCCCAATCTCAATCTCTGCCTCAGTGCACCCCGGGGCTGGGCTGCCATGGCACGCCCAACTGAACCCCGGCTCTCCCAGCATTCTTCATGTTAGTTCCTATTCATGCTTTTTGGCTGAACTTAAACCCATTGTTAGAGATCTTTCCTACCACCGCAAGGAACTGCTTATCTTGTCCTGTACTTTCAGCGCCTTTCAGGAGGCCTGTCAGCAATATATGCTCAATAGAATGATTCACAAAAGAACACGTGAAGACTTTTCATATATGGCGTCATATATCAGTGGGAAACTGAGGGCTAATTTGTATAGGAGACAGGTTGGGGGGCAGTTTAGAGCTTATGTCTTAGGTTTTGCTATAGGAACAAGGAATACATTGTGGAAGAAGAAGTTTAAAAATAGATATTAAGCCTGGCAAGCGCAAGGTCCTGAGTTCAATGCCCGGTACCGGGGTGGGGGGGGGACAGAAAGAAAGTAAGAAAAAAAGATATTAATAGGTTTCAAATGTAGGAAGTTTAATTTTGTAGAGAAATGTTTTCACACACAAAAAAAATCACATAGGGAGCTTGCTAAAAATACAGAACCTCGGGCGTTTGCAGAATTAGGGTACTGAGTAGGACTGGAGAATGCTTTCACTTGTTCCTTAACAAGCACCCAGGCAGTCCCTTTTATTAGAAAATGTTGGGAAATATACTCTTATCAGAGGCGGTGGGTTACTGTGGGAAAACCCGGAGCTCTTTGGCTAAAGTTAGAGATGGGTGGATTTTGACTCCAATAGGAAAATTGTTTCAAACTTGAAGGGTCTCAAAGTAACCAAAGCTGCCACCTCCGCAGGATTCTTGTGGCTCCCCGCAACCCCCACAGGGGCTAATCTTGTATGGGTTGAAGGAGATTTGTGCATCAGGGGCCCAACACTCAGCTTGAAGGAAATAAAATGTAGTCCACACGGGTGTCCTAGCAGTTCCTGTGGGAATGGAAGGGACAGCACGCAGGCACAGCAAGCAAACACAGCCCACAGCAAAGCCACAGGAAAGCTGCATTCCCCAAGGACAGCAGCAAACAAGGGAGTCCAGAGCGGTGAGCAGAACAGTGGCAGTAATGAAGCCCTCAAAGATCTTGAGGACCCAAGGAAGCTTGACATTTTTAATGTATATGTCGTCCTCACAGCCACAGGACCCACAAGAAGTTTGATGAAGTGAACCAGTCTCTGTTATTAGCTAGATTAATTTAAAGTACAAGGGCCTGAGCAATTAACATGCAGAAGTATCTTCCGTTTGCAGGAACAAATGAGGAGGAAATGAGCTGTTGCGCACCCTCAGCACCGCAGGGAGCCGCCCTGGCCACAGAAAGTCTGCCTGACATCAGCAATTCCCCAGGCAGCCCTGGAGGAGGTGGGGACTGGTGGCTGCTCTGACCTCTAGGCCACAGTGATCTGGTGGGAGCTGCTATGGAAACAGGCCAGGTCTAGAGGGCAACTCACTCTATTTATTTATTTTTTCCATAATTTTATTGAGAAAGAAATAGCAATGAGACAGTTTCAAACCAAACTGGTAGGACAGTTTCAATAATTAACACATTGTATACATTCTTCCTAGTGGTTAATTGCTGTACAAGATGTGGACTTGATATCCTATTTACAAACACCATTAGAACAAATCCCTCTATTCATTAAGAGAATGTAACTATATACCTATCCTAACCACTATGAATACACAGATACAAAATAGACATTCATTCATCTGTATCCCCTTTTTTTGGTTAAGTTCCATCATTTAAATATTATAGGTGTGTAAACTCAGCAAAATATTCTAAAAGAGTCCAGTAGTCTGTAATAGTATACAAAGGTTCTGCAATCTGAGGTACAGGATCTCAGGATAAATCCTGAGGGGATTTCACTGACCTTATCAGACCCAAAAGCTACAACTCTTGTTGCATAGGTCCTGCTTTACCTTGGTCTTAACCATCCAGCAGAAAAGCATAAAAACGAAATATAAGAAGTAAAGCCATGCTGTTATGTTGAGCTGTAGGGGACTCAGGCCAACAATTTCTGACATTGCCAGTGAGGCACTCACTTTAGACTGCTGAGGAAGGCTTGGAAAGGTAGGAGTGGGCATCAGGATCGTTTAACATTGATTAAGTGGCTCATATATTATTTATTGCTTTCCTAAATCCTGAAAAATATCATCCCACATTATTATGAAGAGGGAACAGAGCCTCAGAGGTTGTAGAACTCTCCTGAAGAAACCCAGCTATATTCCCTTAATCAATGTTTATTATTCCTAAGGGTGGGTAAGTCAAAGATTTCAGATTTGAACCTGTGTTTGATTGCAAAGTGCACATTCTTCCTTTATTAATTATGGACGAACCAACCCTGACAACCACTAAGGCGCTAATATCAATTTTTAAAAACTGCATAACGCAAAGGAAATATTGGCAAAGGTAGGAACAGGAAGCTCACCTAGAGATTAATACAAGTGACTTTATGGGTCATGAGTAGGTTGTGAAATTGAACAGACATCATGATAAGAGGAATGCGAGGAATAAGCAATGGCGTACTCGTGGAGGAGTATAAGAAGGGCAGACTTCTTGGAAGACCTCTCAGCAATGTATAGGAGAACTTCAAATGCACGTTCTGGTTGGCCCAGAAATGCTACGCTAGGATTCTGTCCCGGGTACCTGCATATGAGATGTGTCCCTGAAGACACTCACTTCAGTATTGTTGGTAAAAGCAAAAGACTAAAAGCAACGCAAGTGACCTTCAACAGGACAAGGAGTCAACCAGTCTTGGTAAGCCAGAGAATAAAAAGACATTTTTTAAAGCCCATGCTTAATTACTGAATGGCTCTATCCCTCAATAGTCATGGAGAGACCAAGGGCCAGCCAGGCCTTTTGGGAGAGACAGGGCCTTTGCGGGTCTTTTGCAGGTGAGCTATTTACTTGCAGCCTTTCTACAGCTTTAGCAGCAGGTAGAGTAAGTGTCACCGCATGTTGTAGGACCAGGAGGTGGGGGCTCTCCTGGGCTGAGAATGTGTCTGGGACAGTGAGAAAGACAGAGGTCTCAAAGGCAGCTTTTGGGATTCTGACCTTGTTTTGCTCAACGCCTGGTATTTGCAAAAGCAGGCTCCAAAGGGTGCATGGCCCATTCCTCTGCAGAGGCCACAGTGCAGGGTTTATTTTGTTGTTGTTCTTGAAAAACAAGGTATAAGAAGTAAAGCCATGTTAATATGCTGAGCTGTAAAAGACTCAAGTCAATAACTTCTGACATTGCCAGTCCTACGGATAACCCACTACTATTATGGACCACTGGACTATATTGGATTACTTTGCTGAATTCACACACCTACAATATTTAAATGGCAATGGAATACCTATCACTGACAAAACTAAACAAAAAAAGGGGGATATAAATGAAGGATCATTTTGTATCTGTATATACAAAATAGTTAGGATAGATATACAGCTACTTTCTCTTAATTCAATGAGAAGGAAGATTTGTGCTAATAGTGTTTGGACAGGATATCATGTCTGCATCTTATACTATGAATAACCACTATGAAGACAAGAATATGCAATGTACTGATTATTGAAACTGTCCTACTAATCGGTTTTGAAGCTGTCTCATTGCTATTTATTTCTCAATAAAATTATTATTATTATTTTTTTGTGGAACCGGGGATAGAACTCAGGCCCTCGTGCTTGCCAGGGAAGGGCTTATTCCACTGAGCCATCTCCCCAGCTTCAATAAGATTAATTTTAAAAAATACAAAAAAGAAAGAAAGGAAGGAAGGAAAGAAGGAAGGAAGGAAGGAAGGAAGGAAGGTGTGAAGAGGACTCCTGGGGCACAGGGCACCTTGTAAGAAGGCTCTCTTGCCCCTGGCGCGCCTGTCTCCCGCCATCCCTGCGAGGGGCCAGCAGCTCTGCAGGAGCTCCTCGGCTCTCACCAGTGCTCCCAGATACTTAAACTGAAGACAATTTTTTCTGACAGGGAACCAGAATGTGGCCTTATCTCTCTGGGTATTTATAGAGGCAGAAATGTGGCTTTTCTATCTTTTCTCTGAAGCAGGGTCTCACTGTGCAGTTCAGGCTGGCCTTGATCTTACTCCACGGTGCAGGGTAGTCTCGAACTTGCATTGATCCTCCTTGCTTCAGTCTCCAGAGTGCTGGGATTACAGCTGTGCACCACCACACCCGGCTGTGTGGCTCTTCTGTTAAGATCAGATAGGAGTAAAGGGGAGTACAATGGAACCGGCCTTGGAACTGAAGCAGCTGTTTGGATTCTTTGTGCTTTTAGGCCTCAGGGCACCAGAATGCTCACCTTCTCTGACAGCAGGCTTTCCAATCCTAGCTGCCCATTGGAATCATCAGGGAGAAATGATGTGGGAGAGCCACTTCCTACTAACTCACGGAAACCAATTCTGAAATGTTCAGACGTTTTGTGGATCGGGAGTTGAGCACATTGGCTGTTAAAATTTCCATAAATGTATAATTTTTAAAAGTGATATGCATCACTTCTGGTTTTACTCTTGTCTGTGCCCTTGAGATTGTTTATATATAGTCACATGTACAGTAAAAATACTGTGTGATGGCGACTGTCATGTCTTCCCAGTTCCTAATCTCAGTGATGTCATGTTAATAGAGGAGACGTGACCAGGGTAGGAATATTTACACATGGAAATCGGCATGTACTAAAAGTAAGGCTTGACTTACCTCATGGATTGTCTGGACTCAAGAAAATTATGGAAATCATGCCAATATTGCAAATGAAACCTGAAACCATGTCTTTTCTGTACTACTACATTGTAAATAGGACACCAAGTTGAAAAAATAGCCTTCCAGCGTTCAGATTTATAGTCCGATTAATCAGAGAGCTACTCCCTGGGGCTGGCAGTCAAGTCAAGTTCCGCAATACTTTCATCTTCTTCATTAACACAAATAAAACTATCAACCAGTGCTCACAGGTAGTGTGATTACAGCCATATGTTAGCTGTGCATAGGAGAGTTCAGTAAGCGTGAAAGCATTTGGCGATTAATCAACTGACATTTACAATAAAAGCCATTATGCTTTATTTTTCTCTGAAAAATTTTTTGCCCCACATCCTTACAGTATTAGAATTTGTCATCATTTTAGGAATCTATGAAGAGAGCAAAGGGCCATCCTATGGCACAGACTTCGAATTCGGGTGGAATCAGACTCAATAGGCAGTGGAAACTGTGGGGACGGTGGGAAGGGGTGGCGAAAATAATTCTAGCCTGACTCACAAATCACTGCTGCCCTGACGTCCTTCGTTCAGTACTT
>NW_004524583.1:30400625-30408612 GCF_000260255.1 Octodon degus
TGAGCCGTCTCCGTGGTCTCCATCTCTGTCTTCTGTAACACATTCAGACTGACTTGGGTTCTGGACGTGGCCGGGGATTGCTCTTGCAGTGCGGGGACGAAACATTACCAGTGTCAAGCGAATGCCGAACTACCACTGAGCTAAGCCCCAGCTCCCCGGATATTTGTAAAAGGCGAGAGGATTAGCGCAAGAGCCAGGGAAGGGCCACCGGAATGTGCGGCCGGCTGCAGCGAAAGCCTTCGGAGGATTCACTCCATCTCAGGAAGCCGCATTTCTCACGGGCGCACGAGCAGCTGGAGTGAAGTCCCTTCCGCGTGTGTTGGGGACGTTGGAAGAACTGTGATAAAAATCCTGAAAGGGATCAAAGTGTTAGGTTTTTAGGAAGTCTGTGGTGAGAGGACCGCCTTCCGATCCCTTCCGCGGTGCTGCTGGGTGTAGCGTGGACGTGAAACCTGGAATGTGGCGATTCTTTTGGGTCATCAGGAATGGAGAAGAGGGGGTGGACAGAGCCACAGTGCCAGCTCTCAGTGCGGCGGAGGACGTGCCGCTGAATGCGGTTCTGCAGCTGCACGCTTGAGGCAGAGCTCGGGGGATGACTACGTGAGGACCCTGCAGAGAAAATGATCGGGGCAGGTCGGCAGAGAAAGCAGAAGGCAGAGTCTCGCCCAGTCGGGGACCGCCCCAGCACTCTTTCGCTCAGAGTCGCCCTGCCTGGACCGCTCAGATCTCAGGCCAGAATGTGGGCGCCTGGCTCTGGGCAAATGGAAACGATCCCACGCAGCTCAAGTGCAGGCAGGGATGGAGGAGATCGGTTAGAAAGCCATTAGAAGAGAACAGAGGACGAGGCCCTTCGTAATTGCAGAGAGCGGTCAGCGTCCCCCTTCCTGCAGGAAACGGTTTCATTCAGAGTCCAGGGTCTCCGCACAGCCAAGGATGCTGGAGCGCCTACGACGCCGCCATGAGAACCAGCACCTCGCTTTGCACACCCCTCAGGACCCTGTGCACCACTGCATGCCAGGGTGTGCAGGGCGTCGCCCACCGCAGCTTTCTCTAGAGCCAGGGAAGGTGCCCGAGGCTTCTGCTGCGTCTCACGGGAGCCAGGCCTTGGCCTCCGGGTTGCGAAGACCTCCGTCTGTGGGAACCCTCACAGCCTCGGCCGGGAGCCGGGAAGCCAGGACTCATCATCACGGTTGTGGGCTTTGCCAACGAAAACAGAGGTGGGAGGGCCATGAAGGAAAAGGGTGTGTCCTTTCTTTTGCCTCATCTCTGGGCAGACCCTCCCCGTGGCCAGATATTAACTGATGCTAAGTGAAAACCATTTGAAATGAGGGTTTAGGTTTTGTTTTGTATTTACTACAGGGTCTACACAGTCTCACTACACAGATCAGACTCCTAGTGATCCTCCTGTTTTCAGCCTCCGGAGTGCTGGGATTACAGGAGCTCACCACCACGCCCAGTCTCAATCCCTGTCTCAGTGCCCTCCCGGGGGAGGGGCCGGGGCCCAGCATGGCACCCTGGAGATCAGGGATTGAATCCCTGTCCCTGTGTGGGTCCAAGCAGGCGCTTTAGTCTGATGAGCTATCTGCCTGGCCCTGAAGTTTAGGATTTAAACTTGTTTGAAACAAAGTAGGATTCAGATTGCCTGGATAAAGAAAGAATAAGCTAAATGTCCAATTTAATATGCTTAAATTTGTTTCTCTTTTTGAGACAAGGTCTTGTGTTATAGTTCGGGCTGGCCTTGAACTGGCTGCAATCCAGGCTGACCTCGAACTCCCGATGATCCTCCTGCTTCAGCCTTCCAAGCACTAGGATTACAGGCTGCTGTGCCCGCCTATTTAAACCTTCCATTATTTGTTTATTCTATTTTATCAGTTGATGAGATAGTGGGTTGACAGATTTCTCCTTGTATTCTTATTAATGTTTTGAGGCTACACTGTTGAAATACTTCATTAAACTAAAGTTTCCATTTTTCCTAGTTTGCTGAGAGCTGAAATTCGTGTTGAATTTTGTCAAATAATCTTTCTGCATATATAAAATGACTAATGTTTTTCTTTTATTTTGTTAACCTCATAAAGTGTATGATTTGTTTTAGAACATTAAAACTAATCTTGGGTTCAAATCCACTTGTGCATGGCAGACCCGCATCTCATACACTGATGGGTCTGTATTTTGTTAGTGGCCTGAATTGTGTTCATGAGTGTTATTAGCTGTACCTTCCTCTTCTAGTGGGTCTTTGTCAATCTAGGTATTAGCGTTATGCTGGTCTCAAAGAACAATTTGCAAAATGTTTCATTTTCTTTTGAAAAGTTTTTTTGGTAGGCTTAGAATTTTTTCTGTAAATGTCTGTTATAAAATCTATTAAAAGATAGAATAGGTAAAACTCTTGAGACGTTGGTGTAGGCAAAGAGTTTATGAATAAAAACCCTGATCACACAGGAACTATCACAAAGTATCGACAACTGGGATCCCATCTTATTAAAAAGCTTTTGCACAGCAAGAGAAACCACCAACAGAGTGAAGAGACAAGCCACAGTGTGGGAAGAATGTTTGCCAGCTGTTCCCCAGACAAAGGATTGCTACTGAGAACATATAAAGAAGTAAAAAAAAAAAAAAATTAGACCTCCCAAATGGAAAGCCCCAGCCCAAAAATGGGCATTGGAGATGAATATATGCTTTTCAGGGAACGAAATGCAAACAGCAAGTAAATACATTAAAAAAAAGCTCAACCTCACTGGTCACTGCAGAGATGCGAATGAAAACAGCGCTGAGGGCCGGGGAGATGGCTCAGTGGAATAAGCGCTTCCCTGGCAAGTGCAAGGACCTGAGTTCAATCCCTGGTTCTGCCAAAAAGGAAGAAGAAGAAGAAGAAGAAGAAGAAGAAGAAGAAGAAGAAGAAGAAGAAGAAGAAGAAGAAGAAGGAGAAGAAGAAGAAGGAGAAGAAGAAGAAGAAGAAAGAAGAGAAAACAGCACTGAGATTCTAGTTCACCTTGGAAAGAATGGCTGTTACCAGGAAATCAACCGATGACAAATGCTGGAGGGGCTGAGGGGGAAATGTACCCTCCTGCACTGTCAGTGGGAGAGTAGATTGGTGCAGCCACCGGGCACTCAGTGTGGAGTTGGCACAAAACACAGGATTAGAGGTGCCACCTGACCGAGCTATTCCTCTTCTGGATATTGCCACAGAAGAATTAGGAACATCATACCGCAGAGCTATACATGCACCGGTGCTTCGAGCAGCACAATTCGTAACAGCCAGATCTTGGAAACAACCCCAATGCCCATCAGCTGAGGAGTGGATCAAAAAGATACTGTCTTTTCATACGAAGAAACATTACTTAGCCATAAAGGATAAACTGGAGACCTTTATAGATAAATGGGTGCAACTTTAGATCATACTCATAAGTGAAATAACCCAGAGCAAAAGTGTAAACATTGCACAGTCTCCGTAATGTGAGAAGCTGAAGGAGTAAATGTGATCCAAAATGTACAATAGATAGAGTAAAATGGGAAGAAACTTCAAAGGGAAAGAGAAACTGGTTTAGGGGAGTGATATATATATATATATATATATATATATATATATATTAGGTAAATAGTTACACCACTGGCTGGAGATGCAGCTCAGCAGCACAGAGTCTCTGGAAAGCAGGAGGTTGTGAGTTTGATTCCTGGTACCAGAAAAATAGTTACACTACTAATTTCTCTCAGTTTACTGAAAAGGTAGGCTTGTGCTAACATTGCTTGGATAATTAAATGCTGCTATTTCATCCTCTGAATAGTTAATTTAAAGATAACAATATGCAATGTATTAACCATGGTGACCCTCTTATATTGTTTTGGAATTTTGTTTGTTATTTTTCTTTAAAATTGAATATTTAAAAAAACTAAAAACTATTTGCTATAAACTTCTGGTGAATCCATCTGGGTCTGGAATTTCTTGTGCATGGCAATGCCTATGCTTGTGCATTCAGTTTCTCTAACTGATTTTTTTTTCTTCTTTTATCTTTGTAAATTTGTATTATTGGCATAAATTTGCTTCTAATATTCATTTATTACTTTTAGTTTATAGCATTTGTTATAAATGTTGTTATCGCTTATTCTGGATATTGTGTGTGTGTGTGTGTGTGTGTGTGTGTGTGTGTGTTACCAGTGTTAGTGTTTATTAGCATTAATTTTTCAAAAACAACATTGAGGAGTAATATTTTTATTTTAGAATCTATCCACATGTACTTAAGAGGGTATTCTAACGTTTTTGGAGTCTTACTCGGTGTTTGGCTGAATTCGCTAACAGTGTTCACCTTGGCTGTGTTGTTGTTCTGAGTCAGGGTCTTGCTGTGTAGTACAGGCTGGCCTTGACCTCGCTAGGTAGCCCTGCTGGCCTCTAACTCACAGCAACCCTCCTGCCTCAGGCTTCTAGGGACTGGAGTGCAGATGTAGGTCACCACACCTGACCTGTGTTCTTACAAATCTTTAAAAATCAACTTGATCCCACATTGAAAGAGGAGTGCTAACATTCCCTCTTTCCACGCGAGCATAAATCTGTGACAACTTCTGCCAAGTTTGCTTCCTATGTTTAAAAACCATTACAATGTACATGACAGTTTTGGACTATTACATCTTCTTAATGCACTCGCCCTTTTATCTTTCTGAGATGTTTTCATCTCCTTGTGATTTTTCTTCTCTCTCCACAGCACCAAGGTGTAAGACCAGCATGCATGAGGGGTAGTAGGGCAGCTCGCTCTCGGGTTAGTGTGGGCTCTTTGGCGTTCTGGCTTGAGGGGCCTCTTTTCTTTGAGGTGGGGGAAGAACTGAATCATGGGCACATTATATATGAGATTCTACAAAATGTCTTTTCTGAATGACAAGCACAAGCCTGAATACTTTGCACTTACTAACAAATTCAATGCATATACCAGGCCTACGAGATCGCCACTCTTGTGGAGGAGAAGCTGAGGTCTAGAGGTCCAGGGACATCCGAGTAATGGAGGACAGAGGCAGGGTGAGCCTGGCCCCAGCCACCGCTGGATGGTGACCTGACAAGTTCAAGTCAGCTACGGCATTCTAAATCACTGTGCACATCCTGTCCCGATACTTCACGTCCCAGAACCTTGCAGGACCTTGTCATGGTTCTTAGTGTCAAGATCTAAATTCTTTACTGTCCTATAAAACAAGATCTGGCTCCTGGGCACCTCACCAGCTCCTCATTTTGAATTGCTTTCCTCCTTGGTTCACTTCATTCATGCTGTTCATCTCTAATTTCAGATACATTATGTATTCTCGGAAAACGCAACACATACTACACTGGAAACATGGAACTCTCCACTGCTTCCTCTTTGATTCACTGTCCTGGAAAATCTCAAATACTGCCCTCTGCAGGCAGCCTTCCTGCGGCTATTTTCTCGCAGGTGGTGTAGCCCCATGCTCAACGCACCCACTGGGAACTCTTCCTAGACCTGTGTTCCTCTCCTCTACACTTGGAACTCCTTCAGACTGGGGAATGGTCATGATCTTACCCCCCACCGCACCCCCACCAGAGAGACGGGCATAACAGCCTAATATACCAAGTGTTTCTGTGAGTCCCAGAAGCCAACCTGGCATCTCTAAGATCTTGTCATCTTCCTAGGCCCTGGCCTCTGAGATGCCGCTTGGTCGCACTGTTTCCCACCATGACGGCTTTGCAAACGCTTCAACAACTTCCTAGAAATTAAATTCTTGTCTGAAAATGATTAGACTAGAGTCTCTGGAGGTGAGGTTTCTGTGGTACTAGGCATTGAATCAGGGCCTTGCACTTTCCAGGCAGGCACTGGGCTGCGGAGCCATATCCTGGCCCTGCTTCTTAATAACTAGTAAAAGGTTTCTTCTGGAATTTTGACCTCATAGATTCCAGTCTCATCTGGAACCCAAACATGCCGAGTCACACATTCATGAGGAAGAAAAGTAGCCAAAGCTGCTAAACAACCCTCCTCTTCAGATTCTATGTAAAATTATTTCAGCCAATGAGCAGACGGTAAAGGGCATATCATTTCATAAAAGACTGACTTAACATGTACAATAAGAGCCAGCAAATCCATACCACAGAGCATTACGCTGCCTAAAATTCCACTAGTAACACTGAAGGGTTTTTTTTGTTTTGTTTTTTTTTGCAGAACCGGGGATTGAACTCAGGCCCCTGCGCTTGCTAGGGAAGGGCTTATTTCACTGAGCCATCTCCCCGGCCCCTGAAGTACAGCCTTGTGACTCCTTTTCAGCTTTTCAGTAATCTACGTGCAGTTATGTAAATCGTGCTGTATGGATTAAGTTCTACGGTATAACAATTAAGGCTGGAATGGAGGAGAGAATTTGCGACTTCCCTGGCCAAGACTCCAGGTGTCATGAGTGCTCAGGAGAGCAAAGCCCGTGAGACTGGGGTGGTTTGTGACTCTACCGATACTAAATGAATTCTGACGTTGGGGCAAACCACAGGCATGTCAGTCTGGGCGAGCGGCCCCGAGTACATGCAGTGCAAGGCCACACTGTTTGCCTCCTAGAGCCTTACAGTGAGTCATGGAGCCAGGCAGTGCCAGCCTTCCAATTTCGTCTCTTGAAAGTTGCTTTGGCTACTCCAGGTCCTCTGTGTTTCCACATGAAGTTAAAAATTGTCTTGTACTTTTCTACATGAGGCCCCAAGCCACACTCCAGAACCCTGCCCTTGGTATAGAGATTACACTGAATCTACAGAACAGCTTGAAGAGATCTAACATCAACAGTTTTTAGTCTTGTGACCTATAAAAAAAAGGTGCAGATGTAGTTCACTTAGGTCTTAATTTTCTTCAGCTTACAACAGTCAGCATAGGTGTTTAATGTGTTCCCACTGGCTGGAACCACCAGTGGCACACATGTAACGGTCCCACTGGGTAGGACGGGACAGTCACCTGTGCCTGGCCCTGTCCTGGACATGTTAAACATTGTTAGGTTTATTCCTAGGTATTTCATATGTCCAACACTATTATAAATGATAATTTTTTAAAAAATTTAAACTTTTTAATTAATTAATTAATTTGATGTAGGGTCTCACTATGCAACTCAGACTCATAGTGATCCTCCTGTCTCAGCCTCCCCAGTGTTGGGATGACAGGTGTGTGCCACCACACCTGGTTTTGGGGCTGGCAAAGGGCACCCAGGATTCCAGGGATGGCACTGCGTGTGGTACTGCAGGTCGAGCTTGGGTTCTTGTGCTTGCCAGGCAGGTGCTTAGACCGCTGAGCTACCTCCCCAGCCCCAATGAATGATCATTTTATAACATGTAATTTTTTTGGTTGTTCATGGCTAGTAAACAATAGTATTACTCATTTTTAGTGTGAATCTTAAATGCTATATAATCTTATTAGACTCAATACTAATAGTGCAGCTCTTTCACGGTCTCTAGATTTCCTATGTGGATAATCGCAGTAAGTATGGCCTACAAATAAGGATAGTTTTACTTTCTCTCCAACTTTACTTTTTCTAATTTGGAGGCCATTTCTTTCTTATTGTTTTTGAACCAAGTAGAACCTGCAGCACGATGTTTAATGGAAGAGGTGAGATCAGGCCTCCTCGTCCCAGGTCCCTGAGGAAAAGGTTCCGTTTTTCCCCCGTAAGTATGATAGTAGCAGTAGGGCTTTCTAGGAGAGCTCGACCTCACTGGAGAGCTCTCTTCTATTCCGTCTGCTGAAAGCTTTTATCAGGAATGGATAGATATTGGACTTTTTCAGGAACTGTTTTGTTTTTTTTTTTGTGTGTGTGTGTGTGGAACCGGGGATTGAACTCAGGCCCTTATGCTTGCCAGGCTAGCGTTTATTCCACTGAACCATCTCCCCAGCACCTGGACTTTTTGTATCTAAAAATGATACGAGTTTTCTTTTTCTAAGGCAAATTTTTGAAAAGACTTTGTTAATAGGACAAATTATATTGATCCCCCAGTGTTTAGCCAACTGTGCATTTATGGGATGAATAACCCCTCTTGGTCATG
>NW_004524583.1:30411072-30412034 GCF_000260255.1 Octodon degus
TTTTTTTTTTTTCATACAGGGTCTCACTAGGCAGCTCAGACTCATAGTGATCCCTCTGCTTTCAGCCTCTCCAGTGCTGGGATTACAGGCATATGCTACATGCTCGGACTCAGTCCCCTGCTCAGCACACCCAGGGCTGAGGCCAGCATGGATGTGGTGCTGGGAATCGAACCCCAGTCCCTGAGCTTGCCTAAGCGGGTATGAAGTCCTCTGAGCTTTTTCAGCAGCCAGAATATTTGTTTCTTACATTTATTGTTTTTTAAAAATCAGTCTGAATCTCTGTTTTCTGGCTCCAAAGCACATACTTACTAGGTCACCTAACGTCTTCTCATAGCTCTTCGGCTTCAGGTTCACTAATCTTCTCAAAGGTTACTTGGCCACCAACCTCATCTCATTATTCCTCGCCTCTGGGCAGGGGTTGGGCCGGGGCGGGCCCCGGGCCTTGGGCATGCAGGTCTGTGTGCTACCACTGCACTACACCTTGGCCTACACCCTTTTGAATGTATGGAATTCAGTTAGAATTAGTGAAGAACATTGAACACTAAACACTGTAGCGGCTGCATCACATTCTGGGTCAGCTGTGATTATTCTTCCTGTGGGTCCTATTTTCCTGCCCCTTTGGGTGCCTGGTAACTTCTGGATGACTGGTATTTAGTTATGAATTGGACAGTCGGGTGTGGGTTCTGTGTGTCCCCCAAATACTACTATGATTAGTGCTGGGGTATAAGTTGCTTGGAAACAGTTTGATCCTTTCAGGTTTTGCCTTTGAGGTTCTTTTGATGGGATCAACAACCCCAGGATGCGTCTACACCCTCCATCTGATGCCCTGGCAGTTCTGACATTAAAGTTCTGACATCTTTAAAGTGAATATTGGAGCTAAGCATGGTGGTACCCACTCTTCCATCTCGTGAGCCCAGGGGTCTTTCCCTGGCCATGGGCCATTCCTCACCTGAATGTGTCGG
>NW_004524583.1:30442520-30444023 GCF_000260255.1 Octodon degus
TGCAAAACAGAAACCCCATATCTCCTAGAAGAGAAAGTAGGAGGAACTCTTGAAGACATGGGGATAGGCAAAGAGTTCATGAACAAAAATCAAATTGCACTGGAAACACTTAAAAGAATTAACAACTGAGACCTGCTCTTATTGAGAAGTTTTTGCATGTCAAAAGAAATTATCAACAAAGTGAAAAGACAACCCACAAATTTGGAAAAAAATCATGACAAATAAGTATTCAGACAAAGGTCTGCTCTCTGGAATTCATAAAGAACTAAAAAAACACTAGGGACTCTAAACTTAAAGACACAGTCCAGAAATGGACATCCAAGATAAACATACACTTCTCAGAGGATGAAATTAAAGAAGCAAATAAATATATGAAAAAATGCTCCACATCACTTGCCATCCATGAAATGCAAATTAAAACAATATTGAGATATCATCTCACCCCAGAAAGAATGGCTATCATAAAGAAATCAACCAACAACAAATGTTGGAGAAGCTGTGGGGAAAAGCAACCTTTCTCCACTGTTCCTGGGAAGGTAGACTGGTGCAACTGTTATGGAAATCAATGTAGAGACTCCTTAGAAAACTTGGACTGGAAATCCCATTTAATCCAAGTATTCCCCTACTGGGAATCTTCCAGGAGGATCTGAAAACATCATATCATAGTGATATATGTGTGCCCATGTTTATAGTAGCACAATTTGTGATAGCCAAATCTTGGAAACAACCAAGATACCCATCACCTGAGGAATGGATGAAAAAGATGTGGTATTTTTATACAATGGAGAATTACTCAGCTACAGAAAATGATAAACTCGAAGCCTTTATATTGAAGTGGATGCCACTTGAAGATATACTCATAAGTGAAATAAATCAGACACACATGTATAAATATCATATAGTTTCCCTAGTATAAGAACTCAAAAGAAGAAATAGAAATAGAAAGGTATAATACAACTAAAAGGAAAGAAAAAACTTGAGGACTAGACAATGAAAAGAGAGCAAGGAGAAGTGCTAAGAAACATGACAGAGGAAGCCATACAGTTATATGTAGAAGATGGGCAAGGCAATGATTCTGAGAATCTTCAGAAGATTTTTGAATCTAGCAGTTATTTGGAAGGATTCCCACCCTGACTAACTATATAACAGACACCTGTGAACTAAGCAAGATGGCAATTTATAATAGTAGGTTCATGCTTGGAGTGCCTGTCATTCTGGTCTTCTGAATACAGGCTGCTTGTCATGCCAGTTGCTTCTGTGCTGTCTCTCGGGTAGATGATTGTTCAAAAAGAATGAAGGCAGGAGACAAGGGTAGTGAATTAAGGCAGGAGACAGGAAAAGGAATGTTGCGGGACTGTCCTGCTACAAGGTTGTATATGGTTAGATTTCTGGACTTATGTGCAAACATAAGAATTATATAATTCTTTATGCCTATTTTAAAAATATATTCTAATTTTTTAAATGTTTTTTCATCATATTCTGTAGGGACTTAAAGTTCAACAT
>NW_004524583.1:30444355-30448275 GCF_000260255.1 Octodon degus
AGAAAGCATTCTCTCAGGTTTTCACAGAGAGCACATTAGCCAAGCAATGGCTGTGACTCATCCACATGGCTGATACTCACAAAGGATCTACCTGAGTCTGTAGGGGACTCAGGTCAACAATTTTTGACATTGCCAGTGAAGCAGAAGACCCAATACTGTTATGGGCTACTGGACTCTTTTAGAATATTTTGCTTAGTTAACATACCTATAATATTCAAATGATGGAACTAAACAAAAAAGGGGATACAGATAAATGTCTATTTTGTACCTGTGTATTCAAAATGGTTAATATAGATATATAGTTACATTCTCTTAATGAATAGAGGGATTTGTTGTAGTCGTGTTTTTAATTAGAATATCATGTCTGCATCTTGTACAGCAAATAACCACTAGGAAGACTGTGGGGGGCGATAGAACACACCTGTTATATTTTCCCTTATTTGGGCAAGAAGTGCTGCAGCACCAATCCCTGCTTGCCTCGACATCTTCCTGTGGTCCTCGATCTTCACTACCAATCCACAACTAGTCCCACCCAACTACTTCCACTATACAGCTATTTAGACCCTGTTCACTTCCTCAATAAACCAGACTTGATCAGAAAGCCTGTCTTGTCTCCGTCTCTCGTGTCTCTTGCCCTGTCTTTTTCATCCCCGTTCCTTCTCCAGGTCATTACCCACGTCTTGACTCGCGGGCCGAGTCAAGTGGCGCCCAACGTGGGGCTCGAACCCACGACCCTGGGATTAAGAGTCCCATGCTCTACCGACTGAGCTAGTCGGCCTGCCAGTCAAGACGTGGGTAATGACCTGGAGGAGGAACGAGGATGAAAAAGACAGGGCAAGAGACACGAGAGACGGAGACAAGACAGGCTTTCTGATCAAGTCTCATTTATTGAGGAAGTGAACAGGGTCTAAATAGCTGTATAGTGGAAGTAGTTGGGTGGGACTAGTTGTGGATTGGCAGTGAAGATCGAGGACCACAGGAAGAAGTCGAAGCAAGCAGGGATTGGTGCTGCAGCACTTCTTGCCCAAATAAGGGAAAATATAACAGGAGCGTTCTATCGCCCCCCACAGAAGACAGTATGCAATGTGTTAATTATTGAAACTGTCATACCAATTCGATTTGAAACTGTCTCATTGCTATTTGTCTCTCAGTAAAATTATGGAAAAAAAAAAAAAAGAAATAGTCCTTGAACAGGTTTCTGATCTTGATTATGATGGGAAGCTCCCAGTTAGGCTCGCCAGGGAGCAGATGTCTGGGGCTCCCCGCTGGCAGCCTGCAGGGGCTGCATCCACCCAGGCCTGCTTCTGCATCGTGCTGTGCCTCTGTGTCCCTCAGGCTGCTGTCACTTCCTGCGCTTGAGGCTGAGCAGTCATGTGTCAGAGTCCTCTGCAGCAGAGCTTTAGAGAAACTCTGTTTCTTGATCTTAATGACAACTGGTACATGAATACCCCCGACCACTCCGCTGCAATTTCCTCAACGTCTTCTCTTCCAGAGCGCCATGTGCAGGTGAACAGAGGCAAGAGGCATGAAAACCCCTGCCTTTGAGGTTTCATAAAACCCCTTCCTGCAGGGGCCCCACCCACCCTTTTAGTCTCGTTCGGATTTCTGCAGCTCTCCGCTCATAGCTATGGGCACAGATATCTTCAAAGTCTAACCCTTGCTGTTTTTATTTAGTCTTAGATCTCACCGATGTACAACTGGTGAAATATTTGAAAACAGAATGATGATTTGCTGGGGGAGAGAAAGGGCCAGGCCATGTATCGCTGGAGTCGGGTTCTGCCGCCGGGAGGACTTGGAGGACACATCCCACTTGGCTGGTTTGGTATGTGAAGGAACCATGAGCTGTCTCACTGGCCTGAGGAACCACACTACCATTTTCCAACCAGCAAAGCCCAGAGTCTTCCAAGCAGACTGTGCACTTCCTTCTTTACCTCTGAATCAGAATAGAAATCGGAGCTCCAAGGCCAAAGACCAGTGGATGGCAGTTGTAGTATCTTTACAGGTTCTGGAAAGAGTCAATGGGTCCACAACTCTTTCTCAGTGTTAGGTAGTATTGCTGGCAGAAAGCAATCTATGTTTTGTAAGCAGCTCCCCAAATTCCCCCATGGGCAATTGTCTCAGACATAATACCAGACCTTCCCCAATTTAAAGGGGGAGAGTGATAGGTTTTAGAGGCAACAGGGATGGCGGTGGTGGCAGCGCAGCAGAGAAGCAGAAATGGGGGAGGGAAAGCCTTTATTAACTCTAAACACATAGAGAGGACCCAGGGAAGGGAGATGGGCGGATCCTCTGACCTGAGACAGGGAGCCTGAGGCTTTACAGACTTTTGCTAGAGGCGGAGTTTCAGGGGCAGGTTTAGTGACATATAAGGAGCTGATTGGAGGCTCCCTTGTGTGGGCGGGAAAGATCAAAGGAAGTTGTACCCAGGGCTGGAGTGGGGAAGGAGGAGGAAGTGGTCATTGGGACAATAAGCCATGTCAGACGACCATCATAATAATTCAGCAATTCTTACTAGGGCCATAACCTATCAGAGAGGTGTACTTTGTTTCATGTTTTAGAGGAGTCAGTCCTTGCATAGTCCACAGGTTCTAAGGCAGGCTGCTAGGCACAGGGCAAGAGTGTGAAGGGAGAAGAGAGAGAGAGGGTGCTACACTCTCGGGCCAGGCTCCAGGTAACCTAACTTTGGCCGCCTACACTCCCTGTGGTCCAAGCACCTTGCAAAAGCCACCTACGAGCCCGTGAGACTTTAGGGGTCATCTAGATGTAAACCGTAAGGATAATAAGGTTGTTTGTATCTTTTTGCTCACTTAGAAGCAGATAAATCTGCGCCGATTTGTGGCAGGATGCAGACAGCGGCCTCCTTTCACTTATTCATTCAGGAAGGTGCTGCTGGAGACAATGTAGAAAGATGGTCCAGCTTGCTCTCCTCTCTTGAAAACTAAAGCCCCCAAGGGACAGGGTGACTTCCTGGGTGTCGCATGCTGCCAGGGGCTGGGCAGGGCCTGGAGCTTGTCTTCAGGAGCGCTGGGAACACTCCCTGAGCCCATAGCCTGGATCCTAAAGGAAACTTCTGGTCTGAGTGTGGATGGGCCCTGCCGAAGCCTCAGGCAGTCATGGGGCTCTGTCAGAGGTAGCTGAATCTAGAGGGTGTGATGCTGGAATTCAGCACAAGTGAGTAGTGAATTGTGCAGGCAGAGATTCTAGCAGTAAGGGTGTGAGCGCTGCACCTCCCCTAGGTGGTGGCCTGCATACGGTATGAGGGACAGAGGAGTCTCGTCTCTCCTTCCCTTGCTTGCTTGGGCTGCCTTCTGCTTCCTTGAGCTGTTTGTCCTCCATGATGTCCCTCTGCCAAGCCATCCTGCCTCAGACCCAGACGATCAGGGACTGAAACCTCCGCACACCGTGAGCTAAATAGACCTTTCCCCCTTCAACTTTGGATGTTGGTATTTTGTCTTGGCAATGAAGGAAAAGTGACTAAGATAGAAACCACAGCAGATTTTAAATAATTAAACTTAGCAATTTAAGAGAATTAAAGCCATGGCTATGTTCTGTACCATAATAGAATTAAAGCAAAAATCAATTACAGAGAAAGACTCCAACACACAAAAATTTGATGACACATTTTTAAATAATCCAGGCAAAAAGTCCCAAAGATAAATATTAGAAAGTATTTTGAGCTTACTCCTGTTTATGGCCACACGGAGGCAGCTCGTGTGTCTGGGACACTCCAAAGTTAGGACTTCTCTTTGCACACCTGAGGCCGCCCACTGCAGCCCTGCAGCTGCCATCGTGCCACAGAATGAACAGATTGAATTACACCATAAACACAATGAGTACCACTTGGATTACCATGAGAAAAAGAGAAAGAAGGAAAGTTGAGAGGCTCATAAACATTCAAAGAAGGCAAAAAAAAAAAAAAA
>NW_004524583.1:30448375-30450161 GCF_000260255.1 Octodon degus
CAAAAAAAAAAAAAAAAAAAGATTGGCCTGAAAGCTAAGCTCTACCACAAACAGTGCCATGAGGAGAAAATACAAATGAAGAAGACTATCAAGATGCATGAAAAGAGAAACACCAAACAAAAGAATGATGAAAAGCCTCCCCAAGGAGCAGTGCCTGCCTACCTGCTGGACCGAGAGGGACAGTCTCGTGCAAAAGTACTTTCCAACATGATTAAACAGAAATGAAAAGAAAAAGGCAGGAAAATGGGAAGTTCCTCTGCCCAAAGTTCATGCCCAAGGAGAAATGGAAGTATTAAAAGTTATTCAAACTGGAAAGAGAAAGAAGAAGGCATAGAAGAGGATGGTTACTAAAGTCTGCTTTGTTGGAGATGGCTTTACAAGAAAACCACCTAAATAGGAAAGATTCATTAGGCCAATGGGCTTACGTTTTAAGAAGGCCCATGTAACACATCCTGAACTGAAAGCCACCTTTTGCCTGCCAATACTTGGTATGAAAAAGAATCCCTCATCACCACTGTATACAACTTTGGGTGTTATTACCAAAGAAACAGTGATTGAGGTGAACGTGAGCAAGTTGGGCCTTGTGACACAAGGAGGCAAGGTTATCTGGGGTAAATATGCCCAGCTGACCAACAGTCCTGAAAATGATGGGTGCATCAGTGCAGTCTTACTAGTTTGACAGATGTTTCATGCAATAACTTCTTAAACTTATTGAGGACTACAAACCAATCAGGAAAACCATAACTTGAATACTGCTGAACAACTCTCATGATTATGTTCATCAAGAAAACTATTTATTAAATTGTAAAAACATTACAATGAAAAAAAAAGAAAGTATTTTGAACTGAATGAAAGTGAAACTGTTTATTTGGTGCTTTAGAGGGATATCAGTGGGTTGGAAACAGAAAAATCAACAATAAAAACCAAAAGCTAGTTTGTGGAAATGATCAATAATATGGATAAATCCATTCAGCAAGATTATCAAAGGAAAAACAGACAGGAAAACAAAAACACATAATAATTACTGTTCGAGTTCTCCTGATTCTCTCTAATTTTGGCACTGACCAACAAAAGTGCTCAGGGATGAGGCAGGACGCAGGTCATATTAGTCATATTTTTATACTAACAATGAATGACTGAAACAAAAATGAATACAATTTACAAAGACAGACAGATGTATCCATCTAATGAGACATATACAGTGTCTTGAAAACTGCAAAGCTGTCGTGAAACATTAAGGCCTCCTTCCCTAAAGCAGCAGCAAATAAACTATGGACATGGACTGGAGGTCTAGACAGCAAAAGTGTCTATTCTCCCCAGACTAGACAGGCTGAGTAGAATCCCATGATCCTGGAAAACTTGTTGTGGCTGTGGCTGAGCTTATTCTAAAACTCATATGGAATAATAAAGGGACTAGTACAGCCAAAATAAATTTGCAAAAGAAACAAATCAAAGATTCATATTGAGCAATTTTAAGACGTACTATAGTAACTGCCTAGGTCCTGAGCAGGTGGTATTGGTGAAGGGAAGGAGAACAGGCCAGGCCAAAAAGTCTGGAAGTAGAGCTGCACAAGTGCAACCATTTTGGACAGAGGCTAGAGGCAACTCAGTGAATGCATCATCTTTTCAACAAAGGCCATTAAAATGAGTGAAGAGTGATTTCAAAACAAAAAAACTCCATAATTGGAAAGATTCCCACCCTGACTAACTATATATACTGATACCTGTGAACTAAGCTACTGCACTGCAGATGGTAATTTGTAATAGTAGTTTCATGTTTGGAGTG
>NW_004524583.1:30450261-30451346 GCF_000260255.1 Octodon degus
AGCTACTTTCTCTTAATTCAACGAGAAGAAAGATTTGTACTAATAGTGTTTGGACAGGATATCATGTCTGCATTTTGTACTATGAATGACCACTACAAAGACAAGAATATGCAATGTTTTGATTATTGAAACTGTCCTACTAATCGGTTTTGAAGCTGTCTCATTGCTATTTGCTTCTCAATAGAATTAATAAAAAAAGAAAAAGATTCAAAGTAATAAAAATAATTTAATTTAAAAAGTCCATCATCTGCACACGATTTCACAGAAGGGAGTAGCTTTGCTGCTGCAGGAAGACAGAGTACACTAAGGAATGCAAGGAAAGGACAAAAGCAAGAAATCCAGTAGTCGTGACAATCGATGGCCGCAGCAACACGGAGCCACTTTGGGCAAGGGACTGAGCATGCTGCCAGTGGTTCCTAATGAATAAGTGTCTGTCGAATTAGAGATGAGACTGTCTGAATCCCAAGTCCTTCCTGCTGACCTTGTGTAGTGTTCGTCCCCAGGCCCTTGCCCTCGGCCAAGCACAGGCGGCTCTTCTCCGTGCTGTGTCAGTGCAGTGGGCTTCTTCCTTGCTCTCTGGCTTTGGCACATCTCTCCTTAATCCATCCCCATTCTCGGGCCAAGACAGACCATTTTAAATGCAAAACAAAGTATGCTTACAATCTCTCAAAAGCAATATTTCCTAAGCACTTGATGTCCCTGATGTTGTGGAGAGTTCATGAGGTTTTCTTGTTTTCTGTTTCACTTTCTATGTTCTCTGAACTTGAAAGCTGAATATTGGGGTGACTTAATTACTGTGAAAGAGGAAGCATTCATTCCCCTCAGAAGCCGTGCCCCAGGCAAGCAGAGCCAGAGGAGAGGACCCGTTCACTCAGCCGGGGCATCAGAGAACCCTGCTCTGCACTGTGAGGTTTTAGTAGTTACACTCTTGTAAATCACCCTTATTTTTGGTTCTATGTTTTAAAATTTATATACAGGGTGAATTGGCTAAAGATGGGACATGATAAGATTATCACAATGAAAACCAACAGGCGGGCCAGGGAGATGGCTCAGTGGAATAAGTGCTTCCCTGGCAAGCACAAGGG
>NW_004524583.1:30453462-30454460 GCF_000260255.1 Octodon degus
TTACACAATGAATTTCACCCAACCCCAGAAGACTGAATTACTGGTATATGCAGCAAGCTCTCATTCTTCTAGGCATCAGGTTAAGTGAAAAGAAGCTACTCTGGAACATTTATGTGTTAAATTGCATGGATGAGACATTTTTCAAAGAGAATGACAGCCATAGGGATAGGTGGTAGGTGTAATTGATTACACAGTCATTGCAGGCGTTGCTTTGGATGATAAAGTTCTGTATCCTGATGAGTGGCAGTTGTAGAAATCGATACATGTGTTCAAATCCATAGAAATCTATGGGCTATGTCAACTTAGATAAGAAAATGACATTTGGCTTTTCATAGAGGCTTACTTTTCTGGTGTAATTACTGCAAACCTTAAGAATCAGAGGTTAGGTTAAATAACTTAATATTCTTTAGGTTACACATAGAGCAGTTCCTCTGGAAAAGATTCTTCTATATTTAACCGATTGCTTACAATATTGTTAACTTTTAGGCAAAACCTAGCTTCAATACTAGAAAGACTATAAGATGGTAGAAAAAAGTGGATGCCTTACTTTCACAGAAACAATCATTTTCTTTAATGTGTGAGACGAGAAGAAAACAGGAGAATAAGGAGTCATCCTGACCTTGTGAGCATCTTTTTGCACTTCTGCTGAGAACTGCTTTCCAGCCTCACTTACACAAACAGACTAGAGACCAAATCTGCCAGTGCTCTGTTCCTCCGTCCTACACATTCAAGGTCATCCCCCAGTCTGCAGCTGAATGGCCTGTAACCATGGTGGCCACAGCCTTTCCATGTCCTCCGACAACCCAAAAGATGAAGGGGAAGATTTGTGAAAGGCAGCGCCAAGAGATGAGGTAGGAGGAAGGGAGTGGAAGGGGAAGGAAAGAGTTACGATTCTGGCATGCAGGTAGCTCCCCATGCTGAATGTAATTACGGTGCACTGCAAACAGGTACTTATTCTTCAAATGAAAAAAAGACACCACTAACAACAAAACAGCAGC
>NW_004524583.1:30455481-30456326 GCF_000260255.1 Octodon degus
GCGCTTGCCTAGCAAGCACGAGGGGGGAAGGGGGGAGGGGGAGGGGCACAGGGTTCTGCCAGCTCCCACTGCCTTTGTCTGTGAGCAGGAGCTGCTCTGCCACTCCCTGGCCTTGGGGGCTGGGCCGACCTTACTCAGGGTGGTGCACAGACTGCGTTGCTCCCCAAATTTCCCACCTAAAATCCTCTGTCACCTTCAAGGGTGCCCTTAGGTGTCCATTACTGCTATTTCTTGGAAAACCTAATTTTCACTGCCTTGGTGTTTCTTATCAATCACGTTCCTGTTGGCGTCTAGTTGCAATCATTTCTCTACGTTGCCATGGTGGCCAATATACACTCATAAAGTAAAAACTGAAAACACATTTGCATCTGTTCAGCATTTGGCACGGAGAACCTTTGTCGCTCTGCTGGGGCTTTCCTCCCCCTTAAAGAAACAATTCTCCCTTGAATTCTCATCTTTGGGCCTGTTTCCAGAGCGAAAACCAGAGCAGGTCCCAGACTGAGAAGGATAGGTGAGAGAACGCACACCCATAGACCAAACAACAAACCAGCACTGATTTCAGGATGTCCTTTCTAGAGGACTGCTGCTGGATTTCACAGCAATGCCTCAGCTGCTGTTGCATTGTACTGCTGCTCCCAGAACTGGATGGATATTTTCTGAACCCAGAATAGGTTAGAATTAAAAAGCGGAATACTAAAAGTGGAAGGCCTACATAAATATATTTAGTAATGTTTACTGGAGCAAAACAAAAACAAAACAGATTGGGCAGGTTCTGGAGCCAGACCAGATTCTAAGAACTTGAATCAGTAGTGATCTGACAGCATTCCTAGAAAAACAAGTGAAAC
>NW_004524583.1:30456426-30469426 GCF_000260255.1 Octodon degus
GCAGTCATGGGACAGACTTCTAGAGTTTGTGATTAACTCATGACGCACCGAGATGATGGGTGTGAGCATGCTGGGATTACAGGTGTGAGCATGCTGGGATTATGGTTGTGGGCATGCTGGGATTACAGGTGTGAGCGCTGCACCCAGCCTGGGGCGGGGAGCCTGAATGCAACATAACAGAGCAGGACTTGCTGTCTGCAGCCGCTGCTGCTGCTGCGACTCCTTCCTCTGCTCTTTGCCGCAGCCATGAACTGCTGCCCTCTTCCATGTGCCGCTCTGCCTTGGAGCCAGCTGAGTATAGACTGAAACCTCCACTGACCATGAGCTAAGTAAACCTTTCCTTCCTTCATTTTGAGTGTCGTGTATTTGTCCCAGTAAAACTAGTACAGACAACTTGCAAGGCAGCCTTTAGTATAGGAATCTAAAAATATTTGAAACCCAAAACTATTTCTTTATCATATATCATCTAAAAATGACATTAGATTTTATAAACCCCAGAGTGTGATAGGATTATCCTCTCTGTGAACAAGCCTTGGGGTCTTATTGGACCTTGCAGCATGACACCCCAACCTCTTAGACCCGGTCTGAGTTCACGTCCATCTCCAGGGTGCACTCTACACTGTGAAGTGGTGATTTATGGGGGCTCCTCCTAGCCTGGAGGCATCTTCCTTCATCTTCACTATTTCTGAAGGAAAGAACGTGTCGCCTAACCTTTGGCCTGACTTCTAAGGACTTTTCCTAGCTAACAGTGGGTGCTCTCTTTTGCATTCCCAAACCAGCCTTTGCACAATTTACTTAGTTATCAGGACTTTTGTAACTACTTATTTAGCTGTTTCTTTCGCCAGACTCTGATTCTTTTGTCATGGGCTTTTTGTCTTTTTTTATATTTTGATGCCCTTAGTGCCTAGCATAGAAAAAAAATTAGTTCTCCATAAATATTTAAGCAATTCTGTAAGACGACCCACATCAAGAAAATGTTTAATTACATTTGATATGAAAAAAAAATGTGTGTGCAAACAAAATGTACTGCAGTAAGATATAGACTAGTATTGCCACTCATCCCGCTGTTCTCCTCTTCGGACCCACTCATCCCATCGCTTGTGCCACCTTCTGAAGCAGTTCTGGAAGGTTTTCTTTCATTTTATGTGTTTGCTACAGGGTCTCACTACGCGGCTCGGACTCGTAGTGATCCTCCTGCTTTCAGCCTCCTCCGCGCTGGGGTTACAGGCGTGCGCCACCGCGCCGGGACTCGGCGGCTGGCTCAGCGCACCCGGGCGGTGGGCCTGTGCCGCATGCGGAGCGCGGATGGAATCCTGGTTCCCGTGCTTGCCAAAGCAGCGCTGGAAGTGCTGCCTCCCGAGGCTCTGTCTTAGCTGTGCAGCCGCGCTGCCTCTACGTCCTGGGTAGATTCACAGTGTTTGTCTTTTATCGTCATTTTGACTTCGGGGAAGAGCCAGAAGTCAAGGGGTGTCCCATGGGGTGAGTGAGGCGGACGAGGACAAAGTCTGCTTTCACGCGGGTGCCTTTCGGGGCGCGACGCTCAGCAGCAGCGCTGGCCACGTTCCTCGCACCGTGGAAAGACATGCATGAGTTTCCAGAACTGCTTCCGGACGTGGCAAGAAGAAGCGTGTGCGAGGCAGGGGTGCGTCTTCTACTATAACAAACAATTCATTGTATTTTGCATCACTTCTTGTATATTCTATTTAAAAAAGGAGGGCAGTGTGAAGTGTGTTTGGGAAAAGGCTACCATCATTTGGGACAAACGAAACTCTCGATGCTTCAGACGGTGCCCTTTCAGATCTCCACAGCTGGCCGGCAGAACCCAGCCCCTCTGGGGACCTGCGGACAGGGGCTGGCCCTCGTCTTTCCCATCAGCTGAACCAACTTGATTACTGGGACTCACGTTGGCCCTTTAATCCTCAGTATTGACTTCTGGTCACCTTGGAGAGTGCCTGTTAGACGTGTTCATGAGGTCGGGCAGAAAAGAACGGTGGGCTTGATTACTGCCTTGATGCTATTCTGGAGAAGAAATGACTGCACAGGAGCACAAAAAGCGGTGCTCATTTCAGCTTCAGGGGAGTCCTGAGAAGAGCTAAGAGCAGGCAGCAGCCTGATGTCCCTTTCTGGCCCAGAGGTGTGACTCCCAAGGGCCTCCTCCTTCCTATAACTCAGGGCGAGGTGGGTGAAGGTGGGTGCACTGGGTGTTTTCACGTCTGAGGAACATCACAAAATCCCCACTGAGTACTGTCTCAGATGTGTTCCACACTTCTTAGAACCCTTTTGAGCAAAACAAAGACAGGAAGAAATGAAGAGCTGTGTCTCAAACGCATGCCCTCTCTTTTCTGACTGCTGGAGTTAGCATATTCTACTGTCGTTTTCCTAAGGAAGGGGGTGACGTCAAGATGAGTCACCCCAAAAGCCTTCCAAGAGCATGATTTAACTCAGCTCTAGGTGATATGGGGAAAGCAATTGGAGAAAAAGCAGTTGGCACAAACAGCTGGCCAGTGAGGGAATTTGGGCCAGAAAGGAATGCATTTCAGTCATTGCCTTTTCATTTGCTAATCACTTTGGCACAGCGTCAGGAAGGTTTTGCAAACTTTAATGCATTTGTTTGGCACTTTTTGCCTTTTTAAATACAGTGAGCTCTTTTTCTTATTCTTTTGATATTTTAAATTTGAAATTAATTTTCCCACAATCACTCCAGCTCTATACTGTGCAGGATAATGAAACATTGGAAACATCTTAAATGTGTAGCAAACCATTACTTGGAATAACTTCATGTCCAATAATAGATGGATTACAGTATGCTTCCAAGTACAAAAATCCTTTGCTGTGTCCCTAAATTAGCTATTTAGCAAGACTCAGAGCTAAGAGTTCGAAAATGTAACCTATTCTTATAGGAAAAAATCCAGATAATGTTTTCTGTAATTATTCCTTCTGGCGTGATTCCCTTATGCTTGTCTTTATTTTTCTCCTTATTAACAAAAATGCAGTGGTGCCGTGGCCCACACACTTGTTTTTTTCCATGGCTCTGTCACAAGCTAAACTGGATGAGAACTGAATCAAATTCAGTGGTTAGGTTCAGTATTGACCTTAGGGGAGAATTGGATTCAGTTTGGTTTGTGACCAGATTTGTGGAGAGAATGCAGTTGGTGAAATATCTATTGCTTTTTATTTTTATTATTGTTTTAAATCATTTATGTATTTATTTGGTAGAGAGTCTCAGTACACAGCTCGGACTTGTAGTGATCCCTCCTGTTTTGGCCTCCCCAGCACTGGGATCACAGGTGTGCGCCACCATGCCAGGAATCTGGTGGACAGCTCAGTTTGCCTGGAGCAGGGCCAGCGCAGTATGCTGCGCTGGTGATCTGAACCTGGGTCCTTGTACTTTCCAGGCGGGTGCTTATACCGCCGAGCTATCTCCCCAGCCCTCTATTGCTTTTTAAATAAGCAAAACTGGAGGATTTTTTTTAAATAAGCTACAAAAGAGAATAAGCTGACACTTTCATACTTTGGAGTGAGGTTGAGACTCCAGCTCCCCCACCCCCACCTCGTGTTTTCAGGCAGCGGCAGGTGCCTTCCCCAGCCTCCCTGGTGCTGGAGGGCCTTGGAGCTGGGTTCTGACTTCAGCACTATGGTTTTACGGCCCTTTCAGAACATTTCCCAGAAAGGGGCAGTCCTGTGGTGCCGGCCTGGAATGCTCGTCTAAAACCTTAAGGGCTCAGAGGTGGAGCTCTTGGGCTTCTATTAGAGAATGGGTCTTAGGTGGACTCACAGATGGGGGTGAGGCCTGGCTGAGGTGGTTTAGTGGGAGGATTTTACCAGAGGGTCTGTAACCTCCCGGTCAGGCTCCTTTCATTTCTCTGCTTTCTGGCCAGCAGGGCAGCCACAGCTTTCCTCAGCCCCTGTCTTACCAGGCCCTGCCTGCCTCAGAGCCAGCCCACCATGGACTGAACCATAAGCCCAGAAGGACTTCTCTTTGGAGCTGTGTTTACTGAGCACTCTGCCTCTGAGAGAAGCCAGGGACCAAGGCAGATGGCATGGACTTGGATGTGGTGGTGTCCTTCCCACAGTGGGTCTGGGATAGGTGCCTGAAAATGAATTTAATGACAAGTACCAAGCAATAAAAGCCTTTCACCAAAACATGAACATGTTTTAAAAACAGATACAAATCCATAGAGACTTAAAAAAAACCCTCAGAAGAGTTGCTAATAGTTTTTTTTTCTTTTTAAAACAATTGACAAGATATTTCTGTAACAGGATGAAGAGAGGTATCCAAGTGGGAGCTTGTCCTTATACTGGTTTCAACTGATAACTACCACAGAAGACAAAACCACTGGCTTCCCACATGCTGAGTCTCCAGATCAGCTGGCTCTAGTAGATGGCAGCGTTCCAGCGTGTCATGCCAAGAGCCAACACTTCTGCAGGTTCCACACCACACTGGCACCAACTCCCACCACCCTCCAGCCACATCCTAACCCTCCACTGACCCCCTAGAGGATCTTGAGAGAATGCACCAGCCCCTTAAGGAGGAAAGGAGTTCCAAGACCAGTAGACAAGCTAGCCTTGGGAGAATCACTTCGGCAGTTGGAAGGATCTTTGGGAGGAGGCTGACATTACTACCTCTGATTGGAGCTTGAGAGAAAACCCTAGAAGAGATGAGAACAATCAGGTAAGAAAGGAACAAAGACTATTCCTATCAACTTTTCCATTACTAGTAAAGAAAATGAGATTCCACTCATTCCTGCAGATTCCAGGATTATGAGCCTTCTCTGGTTGATGAGGTGGGGTTGTGAGCTCACAGCAGTTCACAGCCAAGGAGCACAGAGCCCAGGCCTCCTAGGAGGTCAGCTTCAGATGTCTTCTTAAGGCTTATCCTCAAAATGTGATCGCTCCTTCCGAGGGATCCCAGATACCCCAGAAGCGGTTTGCAGGGGATCTCAAATCTCCTATCCACAAGGCCTTTTGCTGCTACTGATCTATAAACAGACCATAGAAAACAATCAGAGAAGTAGTCAAGACTGACCACAGAAGGATCCTATGTCCACTATGCCCATGAGGACCAAATGCCATTCTTCTTCCTCTCAACAGCAGAGGAAGGAACACAGAAAAGAAGAAGTGTGTCAGGGAGAGGTCGCCACACTTCCAAAAGATGCAAGTCCATTCTGGATCTGCACAGAGTGGGCAGGGGTGGAAGTTTTGTGTTAAATTTGCAATCAAAAGCTTTTAATGACCAGGACTGAACTAAACTGAGATAGACTTGATAACTGCCAGAGGCTGAAGAGCTCTGGGCTCAGACTGACATGTATTAGGGAAACACTTCAGGTAGGAAAGAACATTCAACAGAGGCAGGTGCTGGCATGCCAGAACCCTTTTATATTTATATTTTCCTTGTTAACTCTTCTCAGTAAGACAGTTATGTCTCTTTCAAACAAAAATTGTCCAGTCAATCATATTGTCTCACAGCAATTTATGCTCTCCATCTTGCAATCAGATGGTCACACAAGGCATGTATGCAAGAATGTTCTAGAAAGTTCCAGTCTGTGGTATAACGTGTTATAGCACATCATGAATCATTTAGCTTCTCTCCACCTCACCAGTCTCTAAAACCTTTGACCCCTTGATCTGCTCCAGCAAACATTTTCTCAAGGACTTCAACCAACTCAAGAAGGACACAACCTCACAGGCTCCTCAACTTCTTGACCAATGGTGTCCTTTCCACTTCCTGCTTTGAGGTCTTCCTGTTCATGGGGTCAGTTATCTGCTGTGAGATCTGTTGTGCTTAGCACAGCCCAACTTTTTTTTTTTGTGGGGAGAAGTTATGCCCTATAGGGTGAGCTTTTTACTTATGAGAGATAAAGCTTGTATAGGTGAGCTCCTTCCAAGGACAGGTGGGCTTGGGGTCACCTGCAGCTCTGCTCAGAGGGCCTGCCTTTGGGATTGAGCAGTCAGCCATGCTTGACACTAGCTCTCCTCTTATCCTCACCTCCCTACTTCCCTGGGACTGTACTGCTTAATGAGGAACAACACATAAGCCTTTGCCTAGGGCTTTGCTTCTGGGAAATGCAGACCTAGACAGGTATTAAAAACCTTTCCATGCATTTCCAAAGCAACGCATCATAGATTCTGCCCCAGATTTGCTTCTAAAATCAGGCTGAATGTTGTGTTATTGCTGAAGATCCTGGCAGCCAGACACAAGCAGCAGGTTTCTGATCTGCATTATTCCTACAAGTTCTCAGGAGAAAGTGGAGTTAGAAATTGCCTCAGGCCACAATCCCAGTGTAAATACCAGGACCTAAATTGGAAGACAGACACTGGTGGTTCTTTCCCCAGTGGAGAAGAAGAGTCTACTCCTTGCTTTATGAAGGGAACCTCTTTGAGGTGGCAGCAACTGGGGAGATGAAATGACCCTCAGGACATTGTTGCTCTGGTCAGTACTGAGACCAAAACTGAACCTAACAAGCTTCCTTGGCAAAGGAAGTGGTATATCCTTCAACGGGCTGAATTAAAACCAAAATACCCATTTTGCAAGTGAAACACATTCTAGCTATAGAATGCCCATCAACAAAATGAGGTGATACCTTTCACTAAGATCTCAACACTCTATGATGGGTATAACAGCACTTGACACAACATAGTTGCTATGCTTTCAATCCTTGTCCCCTCTAAAACTCATTTTGAAATTTACTTGCCACGGTAACACCATTAAGAGGTGGGACCCTTGAAAGATTGGGATCCGTCCTCACAGGTGTGACCAGCATTGTTAGGAGAGGGTGACCTCAGTTGCCCTGCCCTCTCACCCTCTCACCTTCTGTCATGTGGTGAGAATGCAGCAAGAAAGCCTTTCCCAGGTGGCCAGAACTTGGCATCAGACTTCCCAGCCTCTAGAACTATAAACTGGTAACTTCTACCAGACATTAGCCAGAGTCTGGTGCTCTATTACAGCAAGGCAAAATTGGCTGAAACAGTATGTCCCAAAGGAACAAAGTGCTATATTCCAGGCATTGGTCGAGGCATAATTGCATGTCCAGAAAGCAAAGCCATCCCTACCAAGATTTTTTTTTTTTTTTATTCCAGGAATCGAACTCAGGGCCTTGCATTTGCCAGACAGGTGCCATAACACTGGGCTATATTTCTGGCCTCTCTACCATGGTTTTTTAAGAAGTGCTTTGTTATTAGGTTAAATAAAATTAAAATTGAGTCAAGCATAATGATTATCTGAAGCTGATTCATCTAGAAAGTGGGAGGAAAATAGTCTCCTGCCTCGGACAGGATAATGTATCTCAGATAAACAAGACTCCTCGCTGGGGGAGGAAGGGTGTGTTTTGGGGTGACATGTGTGTATCACCCCTGGGAACTGTGGGAGGGGTTGTTGCTTGGGAAGTAGAGTCTGAGATTCCTCCAGAGTTGCAGGGGGCTTCGACAGATTCGTGCCTGTCTCAGGGAGGGAAACATGCTTCATAACACAGGGAGGTCACAGAGGCTGCGAAACATCTAAGATCTCATTTTCCACAGTCTGCGATGCTGACTGTGGTCGCTGGCGGGCTCTCGCTGTCCTCCTGGAGGCCCTGGGACAGCACATGTGGAGGGAGGCCATTCACAGCCAGGAACATTGAACAGGGGCTTGGGAGGGCTGCCAGGGCCCTGCCCTTTCCAGAGCAGATTCAGCATCCCAGGACCATTTACGCCACTCACCCAGGTAATGCTGCTCTTGAGAAGTAGGTCTGCCTGCTCTGGGTCATCCTGCAAGGGGAGCTGAGGCTCAGGCCTCTGAGGTAACAAGGGTCCAATACACACTCTCCCAGGACGAAGGAAAATGACCATGGTGATGTTGGAGTACTCAAGAAATCATGACATCAACAGCTCTGTGACCTGCCACCACCAAGGAGGCGCCCCCCCCCCCAGGGCTTCCAGCTGGCTTGAGGGTCCCAGAGCAGCAGCACCGTGATGCTCCCAGCCCTGCGACCCTGTCCTGCAGCCCCTGCTCCTCCTCTTGTCCTGGGGCTGCCCTCCAGGGGCGAGGAGCAAGTGTGGTTGAGCCAGGCTGAAAATGGTGACTGGGTGAAGGGATTGAAAGGGGAGACCTAGCCCCAGGCACTTCAGCAGAACCTTCTACCCACAAATACAGGCCCACGCAGACTAGGGAGCGCGGGCGGAGGAGCCAAGCTCCTTCTGAAGACCCTGAGCTCGCTCTTGTGAGGCCCTGGGGGAGTTCTGTGTTCTTGTCCAGACATTCTTCTCTTCACATCACTCTGGATTCTCAAGGTTTGGTCTTTAGCACTCTATTCTGAGATTTTTTTTCCCCTCTTTTGAAAGTTATCCCTGAAGCCAACTCCCTCGAACATCACCTCCTCTGCAAATCCTCTGCTGGGCCTCTGGATTTCCCACGAGGCTTCTCCTGTTCCTTCAGTGTCACTAATAAGCCCAGAACCTTGATGTCCTCCTCGAGCACCACCTTCTCCAGCCACATAAGGTGGCCATGAGTTCAGGTAACTTCCTTCTCCCTTTGCTTATTGCTGATCCAAATCTGCGTGCCTGCCGGAAGTCCTTGGCTTAGACTCTAGAGACCAGCGTCCACACCGGTGGCTCTTAGGGTGAAGCCCACCTCACATGAATACCCTGAGGCCCGGTCCACTTCCCAACGCTGTAACCCTGCAGATCAAGTTTCCAGCACCGGCTTTTGAGGGGCAGCATGGCGACCTGCATCTGACACCCAAGCTGCACCAGGGGCCGCAGCCGGTGGCGGTGGCGAGCAAGAGCACCGGCTGGGGGTGGAGGGGTGGTGGAGATGAGAGGGAGGCCGCGGAAGGACAGTCATGCGGGCCTGTCCGCCTTGACAGCTTTGCCGCGGGCAGGCCGTGGGCAGCCACCAGCTCTGGCTCTGGCTTAGACCGAGGCTTGTTTGGTCTTAATTACAAGTGAGCAGAACAGTGCTACCCCCAGTCCTTAGCCACGGACTGCTGTTACTCGAAGAGAAGCTGAAAATGAGCAGTTTCTCACACTTCCTCCCACGAGAAGGGATAAAACAGGGCTCGGTCCGTGACTCAGGGCTTCCTTCCCCCTGCCAGCCTCACCCCCTGCCTGGTCTGGCTGCCTTCGGAGCAGGGGGCTTCTTCGATCCCCGCAGAGGGGAAGGTTCAATGAACCCTGTCCTTTACTCCCTTGTGAGCACAGTGCCTGCCAGGCTCGCTAACCACCCATCTCTGTGCGCAAGCACGAGGGTGTCCTTTGGTCTTACAAGAGTCGTAACCCTAAGACTGTAGCTGGGTAGAACCCAGGAAACTGAAGAGGAATGCATGCATACGGAAACATGTCCCAGCCCCGGTATCAGCGAGCTGTTAGAAAATCCAGCAGCTGTGCCGTGTTCCCGAGGGGTGTTCACGCAGGACTGCTTCTCAGCTTGAAGATCTAACAGGTTATTCTGAAATGTACTCTTCCGAAATGACAGATCAGGCTGAGGGGGCGGTTAAGAGCACAGGCTTTGAACAGAGAACAGGTTCTGCTGTGTGGCATAATGGAACTCACTCGCCCTCTCTGGACCTCTGAACTGTCATCTAAGACAAACGGTCCTCTGCCCTTGTGAAGACTGAACGGCTGGGTCTTAAAGTAAGCAGGGAGCAGGAGGAGAACAGAGAGAAAAGAGAGATGGAGGAGGACAGGAAGAAGAAGCGGAGAAGAGGTGAAGAAGTCCTATGTCTTTCTATTAACAGGTCAGGCCACAAGCACAGTGCGAAGAACGTGCAATTTCTTCAGGCTCTAAGACAGGCCTGCTGAGGGCGAAGGCTGCAGCTTGAGGCCGGCGGTCTCCAGCCTATAAATTTATGGACCATTTTTAGACGTGCGGTGCGTTCACTTTGTAAAGCAGCAATCAGCGGCAGGCAGCCCTAGAGCGCCGCCGCACGCTGGCACCCTGCGCCCATCCGCTACTTTCGCCCTCTCCCAGTGGCTGGCAATCACTCTGACTTTCCACATCAATTTGCCTGGCCTGCCAGCCTTCTATAAATGGAACCATGGAATCGCTCTTCGCATCAGGCTTGTTTCAGCCACCATAGTCTCTCTCCTTGAATCCCTGCTTTCTGCACAATAATTTTTAAAAAATTTATTGGCAATCTTGACATAAGACGTTCATCAGAGAATTTGTACCTGTGCATGCCTGGTGGTTCCCCCGCTCCCCTCCTTGCCTCCCTCACTGACGACAGCTTTGCTCTCCTTTCCCTCCCTTCCCCCTTCCCCGTTCTCTCCCTTCCCCCTTCCCCATGCCCTTTCCCACTTGAACTTGCTCTTCCCACATCTCCATATCCGGCACCCACTTTAGTCCTTACCTGCAATTTGGTTTCTTACACAAGACTGTGTGACAGTGAAACATGTCCAGTTTGTCGCACTTAAAAGTAGGGTCTCAGAGTGCGTCTACTTACCTAAAATGTCTCCGGTTTGTCCTTCACGGCACAGCTCTGTGATGCATATAAAAATGGTTTATGGAGAAGAATTATTCCAACCTGAGAATTAGATAGAGGGAGTGAGTGGCTGCCCCTTCAGCTAAGTGGTGGGCTGCTTAACCAACCAGCACACCCTGATTTCCTCAGGCCGGCAAGTTTCGCCTCCTGGTTTGCACAGATTGAGTACAAAAGGGGGAGAGATCACTTAGTATTTTGAAAGCAAATAACATTGCAAATTACTCACCTCCTAACAGTGCAAATGATCACAGCTCAAGGGAAAGGTGCTCTGAAGGAAAGAGAAAAAAAATCTGTCCTGTATCGGGCTGGCCACTGCCAAAAAGACCCCAGAGGGCCTCCTTTTTGATATCCCATAAAGGCTGTCCAGGGAAAACCCCCTGGAGCGTGGGCTAGGGGATTGGTGTCAGGTGCCAGCCCAGGAGCTGCTGTTGCTCTGTGCTCTTGGTTAACGGGTCTGTACAGCTGCCAGCTCTAGCCAAACTGCCCAGCTCCCGTGGGCTGTCCCCGTGCCCCAGTTAGACGTTCCCAGTGCCCTTGCCTGAACAGAGGGCTGGCTTTTACCTCCGCCAGGCCCCTCCATTCCAAGGACCTTCAGGTCTTACCCAGCAGCCCCTACTCTGCGAGGAACTACTGTGCCTTCCTGGAAGAGCAGAGGTGGCCTCTGTCCACCGGGAGGTGACTGATCAGAAGCACCCGCCCTTACGCTAGGGCCAAGAGGCAGCAGGGCACGTGGGAAGCCCCAGCGTGCACAGGACTGTGCCAGGTGGGGCGGGGCTGGCAGGCGGCGTCCAGGCTGCTCAGCTGGTGGGCACAGCCTCGACCTCTCTGTTGGCGTCTTTGTTGCTAGGGGGAATCCTGCCCTCTCTGTTCTCTTCTGACACATTGCACTAGCCTGGTTCCTTTTGTGTCTTCTCTCTTGGTTATATTTTGCCACATGGGGGACAAAAGCCAGAGTGTGGAGCATGCTAGGCAAGCGGCACAGGACTTTGGAGCAGCACCGCACTCTTGTTATTTTAGTCAGGTGTATGGCAGGGTGTGGAGCAGAGGGAAGGGGGTGGGGAGGGCGGGTGGAGAGGGGCGTGGGGGCAGGCAGGCTACGTTTCTGTAAACAGCATCTCTTCTCACCTCGGGAGATGTGGCCCTCTGTCTGCCAAGCCAAGGCATGGCTTGTGCCCGGCCAAGAGAACGAGGGCCATTCCTCCCGAGTGGCAAATCTGCCCACGAGTCACTGATCCTGCTTTCCACTGTCTGCATGCCCATTTGTTGTGACTGTGAGAACAGATGTCTGAATTTATGAGCGTTCTCCAAGGCAGGACTAGGAGCAGCAGCCCAGGGAGTGCAGTCTTCACTCTCCGTGTGGGTGAAGGGCGGGTCAGCCTCCAGGCACCAGCTTGGCTTCTGCAGCACCTGGCTGGTGCCTGGCCCTGGTCCTGTCCTCTGCGACCTGTCCTGGGTGAATGATGGCCTGGCTAAAGTAGCTGCTCTCTGTGCAGTCACCCTCTCAGTGCAGCCCTCAGCTAGGCCCATGTACCTCCTACCCATCTCTGCAGACTCTCCTCAGCCTGGCCCTTCTGTTTTACCTACTGAGAGAAGGGATCCCAGCACCCTGGGAGGCGGAGGCAGGACGATCGTAAGGTCGACTCCAGCCTGGACAGTGGAGCAAGAACCTATCTCAAAATAAAATTTAGAAAAGGTCAGTGGATATAGCTCTATAGGAAGGCCCTGGATTTGGTCTGCAGGACTGCAAAATAAATAGTTAAAGAGATGAGCATTGTAGTTGTAGACAAATTATTGTTTAACCCACATTCAAGGAGGAAAAAACAACCCAAACTTAAACATTTCTATTCCACTCACATAATCAAGTTTAATTTTGTTTTTTCCTTTGTGAAGTTACAAGTCCACTCAGGGTATTTGAACATATGATATTAATTTCCAGAATGCCTGTGCTAGGCGGTATTCTAGCCATCTCTGGATTTTAGAAATTAAAAGTATTCTTCACATCAAGTCTTATGAGAGCGAATTCTGAAGGGGGCAGCTCACTGTGCTTTTGAGCTCCATGGTAGAGAGAGGGCAGTGGACACAGGTGAGGCGGAGCAGTTCTCCTAGGATTTTCCGATGGCTCAGCTCAGCAATGAGATCTAAGAACCCAGAGGGAACTGGAGGCATAACCCTGGCTGAGGCTGTGGGAGAGTTTAAAATATAAACACGGACTACACAATTAATAATACAGTACATTTGTTTGAATACAACAGAAAGCAATTATTGCGATGTAGCAAGCAACTCTTGCTAGCAATGTCTACTTTGAGAGAAATCCTGCCCTTCAGCCTCTTCTTTAATCTACATAGTGTCTCTTTTTGGCCTTTAAGAGGAAGACTGCTTGATCAAGAGGAAAAAACTCCTTTCTCTCTTCCTTCCTTTATTTTCTTCAGAAATACATGAAATCCCAAATCCAAACAAGGGAAATTGGTGGGGTCATTTGTTGGTCATTGCAGAATAATGACTTCTCAGGACTTGGGCAGTTTAGATTGCAATGATTCAAGTATAAG
>NW_004524583.1:30469526-30469969 GCF_000260255.1 Octodon degus
ATAACATGGAACAGGTATTTTTCATCAAGTATTGATATGTTGAACTTTAAGTCCCTACAGAATATGATAAAAAAATTAAAAATTAGAATATATTTAAAAAATAGGCATAAAGAATTATATACTTATGTTTACACATAAGTCTGAAAACTAACCATATACAACGTTGAATGAAAGCAAGAGACAGGAAAAGGAATGTTGTGGGACTGTCCTGCTTCAAGGGCAAGTAATTTTGAATAGAGCCAGCAGCGAGGATTAAGTTGCTGACCCTCTCTTAGAGAGTTCAAGTTCAAAGTGGGGAGAGTGAAAGAACAAAGTGAAACAAGGCCGATGAAGGTGATATAATGCAGTGTGTGTTACGCCGGCTACTGTTCTGCAGTATGGGACATGGTGGCTTTGCCCTTCAGCAAGCAGGATGGCTTCCAGCTGGGATGTCAGGAGATACC
>NW_004524583.1:30471103-30483362 GCF_000260255.1 Octodon degus
TAGCAAGACTCTGTCTCAAAAAAGGCAAAACAAAACAAAGCAACAAACAATAACAACAACAAAAGATTGGTTGGACTTTTTGAGGAAGAAGTTAAAAAAGCAATACCATTTGCAGAAGTTACAAAATATATAAAATATCTAGGAATAAATTTATCCAAGGAGGTAACATATTTCTACAGTGGAAATGACAGAACACTAATGAAGAAACAAGCTAATAAGAAATGGAAAGACCTCCCCTGTTCATGGATTAGAAAAATCAATATTGATAAAATGTCCATATTACCCAAAGTCATTTATAGATTTAGTGCAATACTGTCCAAACACAAGTGAAAAAATAGAAAAAAAAAATTCCTTACTCATGGAACCATAAAAATCCTAAATAGTCAAAAGAATCTTAAACAAAAGGACAAAATAGGAAGCATTATATTATTTAACCTCAAAACATATTATAAAATTCTACTAACCAAAACAGTGTGTCACTGTCATAAAAATTTACTCCTAAACCAGTGGAACAGAAAAGAAAGCTCACAAAATAAATCCACACGTCTGTAGCCAAGAACTTTAGCAAAGATGCCAGAAACATACACTGAGAATGAACATTCACTCTCCTTAGTAATAGTGCAGGGAAGACTGAAACCAGATCCCTATTACCAGCCTACACAAAAATCGACTTAAAGTGGATCCAAAAGCTAGAGGTAAGGCTGGAAGTAGGCAACTGCTAGAAAGAAGGGAGAAAGCACTTTAAGGCCTTGGGATGTACACAATGTTTGGATAAGATCCCAAAAGCCACAAGACCAAAAATGGATAAATGTTATATCCAAAAGAGAGCAAAAGAAATAGCCACAGAATGAAGAGAAAACCTGTGGAACTAGAAAAAAAATATTTTCCAGGCATTCATCCAGTAAAAGATTAATATCCAGAATAGATAAGGAATTAAAAAACTCGACAGCAAAGCATGCCAACCAAGCAAAAACAACAATAGGACACAAATAACCTGATTATTTTGTTCAAAATATGGGCAAATAATTGGAATAGACATTTCTCAAAGGAAGAGAAAAGTGGCCAGCAAGAATAGAAGTCCTCAACATCACTAATCACCGGGGAAATGTGAATGAAAGCCTCAGTGAAACATCAGTTACAATAGCTATAATCAAATAGGAAATAGCCAGTGCTGACAAGGAGGCAGAGAAGGTGAACTCATGTACTTTTGGCGGAAATGTAAATTAAGAAAACCATTAAAAGGAAAGGCAAAGTTGTTTCTCAAGAATTAAGAGCAGAGGTACATATGACCCGGTAGTCCCCATAGCTGGCATATATCCAGAGGGAATGATATGGGTACACTGAAGGAACCTGCTCTCACATGTTTACTGCTGCGTTATTCACAATAGCTATGATATGGAACCAACCTAGGTATCTATCAAGGGACGAATGAATCACGAAAAAATGCTACACCCATAGAATCGAATATTTGGCAACATAAAGAGTGAAATTCCATCCATCTCACTTACTCTTCTCTTGTTGCTGAGACAGATACCCAGCACCCAAAATGAAGGAAGGGAAGGTTTATTTAGCTCACAGTAAGTGAAGGTTTGGTCCGGAGAATTTGACAGCCTCATGGAAAGTTTAAGGGTCGCCATCGTGAAGGTGAATTCGACATGGATAGATGTTGGGCTGGCAGAGGGATTGGCCTCCTGGATGTCCATCGCCATGAACCACCTAAAAGAGTAGGCGGGCATGGGAGCTCTAGCTAGTCTGATGGTGCTGATATCTGTGGTTTGCCTCTGGTGTATTTGTCACATTAGGTCTCGCTAGCATCACCACGTTTGCCATGCTGGTCCAAGCATTCGCGGCCATGGAAATAGGACAGTCCCCTGGTGTATGGCTGGCCACCCTACACAAATAGTTAGAGCACAGGATGCGAGGCAAAGCCTTTACTTGGAGACCGGAGCAGCCAACCCGGAATCCATGGAGAGCATGCCTGATTGCATGTGGGTAGATGCCGCTCCTCCCACCCCCGTGCAAAGGGCATTGAGCGCTGTTGACGCTCCCTGGGTATAAAAGCCTGGGCAAGTGTCAGCACAGCCTCTAGCACAACGGGGATCGGGCCTCTGTTCTCACCTGTTGCAAAAACTAAAAGGGGGAACTGTAGGGAGCTGCGTGTAGCCGCGCCCTAGGATGGCGCCGGTTTCCGCCTTCCACCCCCTCAAGGGGTGAGCGCTCCTGGAGTAAACAACTCCATATATGGCCAAGGCTTGGGCTAATGCATTGCTTCTGCATACCTGGACCAATGGGCAGTACACACGTGGCACCCCATGGTTGGAAGCCCTGGGACTTATAAGCTAAGAGCAGGGGCCTCGGGAGAGAGAAGACGGAGAGAAGACGGATGTAAAAGAATAATAAAGAGCTGCGCAGAAAACCAACCAGTGGTTGTGTCGTTCTTGCAGGCAAGGCCGCGAGCGACAAACTGGCATGGCTATTGTTGGGGGATTTTAGTCAGATTTATGTTGAGAATGTAGAGCAGAGAGACCAGAAGGATGATTTAAAATGTTGTGAGTTTGGTCAGAAGGGAAGCTTCAATAAAGCTGTGGAATGCAAAGATGGAGCTGAGAGGATCTCCATTGCAGGGAAGGAACCAGAGATCGGAAAGGATGGCCTGAGGACACCACTGGAGGTAGCAGGTTTCTGCTCTTTGTAGCCTCAGAATTGCAAGAGTGAGGGACTTTGCCTTGAGGAGAAAGCCGCAGAACCCTGTGTTCCCGAATGGCATCAGCAGCCACACCAGGTTCCAGAATGGTACCAGCATAGAGAATTTGTTCCTCAGATTCAGGGTCAGAGTGCTCAGCAATCCAAGCACACCTACAGCCAAGAGAGAAGAAAGCTGGCAGCAGACCTTGGCATAATCCACATGGTGTTGGTTTTAGGTGCTTGCAGAATGCAGGAGTTCTGAAGTTTAGAAGGCTTCCACCTAGATTTCAGAAGGCCTGGGAGGCCAGGCAGTGTGCCCCTGGGAGGGCAGTGTGTGAAGCTGTGAGTGAGAAGCCTATTCAGTAGAGACCCCAGAAGTTTGGAAAAGCCAGGAACGTGGATCATCTAAGGGAAACTGCAAGGAGGGAGCAAAGCTGGACTAAGAGAGAAGCCATGGGAGCTACCACCACCAGAAGTGCCACAGGGGCAGAGCCACATGGAGCTCACAGTTTGCCACAGATTGCTTCAGATGTTCTGCATGAAGCTACAGGACTTAATGTTTACCCTTCTGGATTTTAGACTTGCTTTGTTCCCAATGCTAGGTATCCTGCTGTTTGTACTGTTTGGAATGGTAATGTTTACCTTGTGCAGCTGAGTGTTGGAAGTGTTTAACTTTTCATTTGTACAGGGACCCACAGGTAAGAGTTTGCCTTAGATCTTAGATCTTAGAGAAGACCTGGGACTTGGATTCCAGCAATGCTGAAACTTTGTTAGGACTTTGGCAACTCTTAGAGATGGACTAAAATGTCTTTTGCATAAAGGGATGTGCATGAGTCTTTGGGGGTCTAGGGGCAGGATGTTATGGTTTGTGTGTAGTTGTCACCCCTCAAACCTCATGTAATCATGGGGCAGATTTCTAGACTTTGATTAATTCATGATCCACTGCTGGGATTATAGGTTTAAGTGCTGCTGGGATTATGGGTGTGAGTCCTACACCTGGCCTGGGGCAGACAGCCTGGATGCAACATAAGGGAGACAGGCTTGCTCTCTGATTGTTGCTGCTAAGCTTCCTTTTGCCCTCTTCTCTTCACTACAGCCATGAATGGATGCTCTGTGCCCTGTGCTACTCTGCCTTGGAGCCAGCTGAGTATGAACTGAAACCGCCACTGACTGTGAGCTAAATAAACCTTTCCTTCCTTCATTTTGGGTGTCGGGTATTTGTCCCAGCAACGAGAGAAGAGTAACTGAGACACCAGTATTTCAGGCAATATGAGTGGAACTGGAGGACACTGTACTAGGTGAAGCAAGCCCGACAGAGGAAGACAAGTGCCGCACGTTCTCACTCACACGTGGAAGCTAAACCAGCTGATCGCAGGGAAGCAGCAAATGTCAGGAAGAGTGCACAGACAGGAGGAGAAGGTTGGGAGATGGCCCCGGGCTTAAGCGCCTGCCTGGCAAGTGCTAGGTCCTGAGTTCAGTTCCTAGTACCAGAAAAAAAAAAAAAAAAAGAAGGAAGAGAGGGACACTGGATAATGTGTACGAAAATCTAGTTAGAAGGAGTAGGTTCTGATGTGCTGCAGCAAGCATAGCGGCTATAGCTTTCAGTAATTATTTTTTAAAGAACCAGAGTTGGAAGGTTCCCAGCATAGAGAAGCGACGCTGTGTACAGTCGTGGAGGTGGCAATTATCCTGATTGGATCATGGCACATTCGTACCAAAACATCACACAGCACCCCAGGAACACGTATGAGCATCGTATGTCAATTAAAAAATGAAATAATATGAAAAAAGCTTGGACTTTAAATTGTGGATATTCTGAAATAATAAGATTCGGTGTCACAGGCTGTTTCCCAGAGGCTATGCGTGGACAAGGAGAATGGGAAAAAGCCCCAGTAATTTCAGAAATGGTCCCTTTAAAGGGACACTCACAGTGACCTGGTCAGAGTGGGGACAGCTAGAAGGGTAAGATCCGGGGCAGTGCACCTCAGAAAGTGTGAATGTAAAAGCGAAGATTCGGGCAATGGCAGTCTCCGCGTCACGGTATTGCCACGTGTCCTCTGTGCGGGAGGATTTGCTTGGCCTTCTTGATGCAGGGTCACCCTGAGCAGCCCTGAGAGCTCTGTCCCGGAGCACAGCAGTCTGCCTGATCAAGCGGATTCCATGGTCTCCTCACCTGCGAAAGAGATGGAAAAAGGGCGGGGTGGGAGCGCGAGGCTGGTCAGAGGCCGCGCTGGAGCCCGCGGGCGCGCAGTCCTGGAAGGTCCCTGTCTCCCACCTTCGTGTTAGGCCAGGTGTCAGACGATTACCACGAACGGACACCGTTGCTCCAACCCATTCCTGACAAAGGTTATTTCCGGTTGCTCGCTCTTCTAACCACATACCTGGTGCCAGTCCTCTGCAGGAAATTCCAGGGCCTGCAGCCTGTGCCTGGGTGTTTTATGATTGTTACAACGTGTTTTTCAAAATCACCAGGGATCTTTGCCCTGTAGTAACTAACCCTTGTAGAAAGCCTTCAACTGCGGCCCACACACCACATGAGTCACAACAGAACTTCATTCAGAGCTAGCAAAACCATTAGGAATAAGACTGTTATTAGCAAAAGTGATTTATCTCAAGAACAATTTGATACAGCCCTGAATTAAAAACCTTAAAATGCTTTTTGATTAGTGTTTTTCATTACCTCTCAAATCTATAGGTTTTGAGAAAATGTATTTTTTAACTTCAGTGGAACCATGAAATACCTTGCAGTTATTAAAAAAAACAAAAAACAAACAACAACAACAACAAAAACAGGACTGCAACTCTGAATGGCCCCTTCTCTGCCACTTCAGGTCAGTTTAGTGGAGAGGTACAGTTTAGAGGCAAGACCTTGGCTTAATTCCCCCACCCTGAATAGAAAAGATCTTCAAGAGATGGATAATTGGGCTCTGGAGATAGCTCAGTGGATGAAGTGCCTGCCTGGCAACTCCGCTGGTGTGGTCCCCACTCAGTACCATCCTTACCAGTGTCTTCCTGACACCTCTTTGCCTCTTTCCTTCCTTTTCTATTGACTTAGACAAACCACCGTAGATTTCCTCTCTCGTCTTTTAAAACGTTTTCTAGCTGATTTGGTTCAAATAAGTTAATGGATTCCTAACTTGCGTGCAGAATGTCAAATTTTATTTTTACACTTCTTACAACATAGAGGTTTTAATATAATCACTTGTTCTTTGAAATATCTTTCACATGACTACACAACACATGGATCTGACAATACACATCATTTCAGGGAAGAGTCTCTGGAAGGTTCACTCTAGCAAATGTCTGCAATTGCCTTTCTTTTTCAAACAATATTATGAAATTTCTTCACAGCAAAAACTTAGGGCAGCCTTTAGACTACAATGGGTCAGGCTCACCTTAGGAAATCTGGGAGCTGAGGCCTGATATACTGTATTCTATCTAGCTTTTGCACAATATGGGCCTCAGATACACAGGCCCCATAAATATATGTATTTTTCAGGGCTGAAGGTACAGTTTAGTGGCGAGAACCTTGGCTTAAATTCCCCCCTCCCCCCGAATAGAAAAGATCTTTAAGAGATGGATAATTGGGCTCTGGAGATAGCTCAGTGGATGAAGTGCCTGCCTGGCAAGCACAAGGACCAGGTTTAATCCTTGCTGCATAGTGAGACACTCTACCAAATACTTTAATTTAAATTAAAAAACTGGATAATTATCAGTAATCTTTAGCCAGATCAATATAGCCTTCCTACACTTACCCTAAAATTTCCTTTCCAGGCCTCCCAAGCCAGCCTCAGAATTATGCTCCATGGGGCCAGTGAAATAGTTCAGTGGACTAAGTGCCTACTTTGGCAAGTGCAGGGACAGGGGCTAGATCCCCAGTACCGTATGATGAGCCAGTCCCACCCTTGGGCACACTGAGTCTGTAATCCCAGCACTGGGAAGGCTGAAAACAGGAGGATCACTATGAGTCCAAGCTGTGTAGTGAGACCCTGTTCCAACTTAAAAATTAAAAAAAAAAAAAAAAAAAGAATTATGCTCTATGATCTGCTGAATAATTGATGAGCTAAGATAGACAGAATGTGCTCCTCGCATCCCCTCCCACCTGCTTGAGCCAGGATGCAAGAACAGCTTCTCCATATGAGGCAGTTGGGATGGGCTGTGCTCATGAGGAGCAAGTGTCACCGTCTAACTTGAATATTTCCAGCTGTACACTTTCCAGGGTGTGGGCCTGACTGGCAAGTGAGACTGTTATCCCAGCAAAAGGATGCGGCGAATTTAAAAGAGATGGTATGCCGTCGAGATGGCAATAAAAATTATGGAACTTAAGAGATAATGAGTTATTCCTTAGAAATTAATGTAGCTTGTGTAAAACAATGGACTATTAGGGATTTACAAGTGTAAAATTGATTCTACTATAAAAGCATTTTGTGTGACTACAATAATGCCTCAGGGTACCTGTATCTTATAGGAATAGTATTTGACAGCAATATGTTTTATACTGGGTTATATGCGCGATCCGTGGTCCCCAGGCTGCGTGTGCCCTGCAGAGATGAATGCCCCCCACGACACTGTACGTTTTTATCACTGTTGTGTGGTTTGAGCAACGTTGTTTAGTAATATTTTTTCATGACTTAGCTGCTGGGCTTGAATGCAGACTGCTGAGGTGGCCAGGAGCTGCATGGGGTCGGGCGCAGTACGGAGCCGTCTCTGCCTCCTGTGCCAGCGCATATCGGCCACACAGTGGAAACCTGTGTGTGTCAGACACTAGCTGTCCTCGTGGGACTTGGTGAGTGAGATGCGCCACTGCTGAGCGGCGTTTCCACCTGCTCGCCTGAGAGTGCGCCCGTGGAGACGGGCATTTGTTGGCGCCAAGCAGGCCTGTAAGCTTCTAATTGACCAACCTGGGCCATTTGTGCCATTTCCTGAAACAATTTGTCTTGTTGTAGAAATTTGAGGACTAGTCTCTCAATACCTGAAAAAAAAAAACATCATTTTTTTAGTATATTTGCTACTGCATTTCAGTCAACATAAATGCATTACCTATGAATTTTCAAATGGAATATAAAGAGTTGCAAGCAGACATTAAATTCAAAGGGAAATTTGGTCATGTCCCTTTCCTAGAACATGTTTTTGTGGCACTGTGGACAGCACCCAGGGGTGCTTTATTACTGAGCAACATCTCAACCCTTTACAATTTTTTTTTAAAAAGTGTGTCTTGCCCAGCCTGGCCTTGAACTTGCTTCCTGACTCAGCTTCCCAAGCCCCACACTTTATAAAACCCGTGTTCCCAGAGAAAAATATGCTTTACTTTACAGTCCCATGCTATCTGTGGCACTGCCTGTTGGCAAGGTGCACACTGGTGATCAATTATTTTCAAAGACGAAGCACATGAAGAAAAACATTAGATGAAAAAGTTCTGACAAGCACTCTGAGGACAAAAGAAGACCACCGCTGCCATGAAGCCAGACATCGACGCATTAGTTTTAGGACAATGAGGTCAAATAGCTTACTGATTTTCCGTTTGTGTTGTGTGCTTTTAAGAAAATGTCATTGCAAAAGCGTAAAAAGGGACTTTCTGTTATTTATACACAAAAGTACAGAGTTTTGTGTGGCCCAAGACGATTCTTCCCTCAGTTCAACCTGGGCAACCCAAAAGGTTGGACACCTGTGGTGCCTGATCACTTTTCTCTTTACTGGGACAAAGTACCCAGCACCTACAAAGGTCTTAAAGGAGGAGAGACTTCTTTCGGCCCTGGTTTCAGAGGGTTAAGTCTAACCCTAAGTCTATTATTGGCAGGCTTAGGCAGAGCATGGTGTGGTGGTGGACAGGTCTGAGGAGAAGGAAGCTGCTGGCCTCATGGTGGCCCTGAGGCAAAGAAGGAGGAGCAGCCTGGGAGGAGATGCCCCCTTCCACAGCTTGTTCCCAGTGACCTGACCCGCCAACCTGGCCCAGGGCCACCTCCTGAGACCAAGCCAGCTACAGCGCCCACACAGTCCATTCTCTCTGCAAAGAGCTGCCTATGAGCATGTGTGCCACTGGGGGCTGTCCAGGTAGAAACCATGGCATGGTCTCTTGACACAGAAGAGTATGTGTCCTGAACAGCCTTGTGGGATGGCGCTACTTTGCCTAAGGATATTCACCTATTATACTGTCGGTAATTTATTTTAAAAACACTGCCATGTAAAGGGCCAGCCAAATAGCTCAGTAGATTAAAGCTCCTGCAAGCAGGCGCAGGGCCGGGGGTTCGATCCTTGGGCCTGCTCTGCAGACCCCACCCCCCCAGGGCATGCTGAGAGGGCAATTGAGATTGGGCGTGCTGGCACACTACTGTAATCCCAGCTCTTGGGAGGCTGTAAACAGGAGAATCACTAAGAGTCCAATTTAGTAGTGAGATCCTGAACTCCCTGTAAACCCTTCCCTAAGACACAAAAACAAAAAACAAAAAACTGCCATGTAGATGTTGAAAAATCAGTATCAGGTGGTTTTCATGTACACATGAGTGGAAATGGATTAATTCTTAAGGTGCTCCAATCAGAAATTATATAACAAAGTGCTGGGTAGGTCCCCATGTGAAAATTCTAAATAAAATCTCTTCTCCAGAGACAGCTACTACTAAAGGGAGTTGAATATTCCTCACCTCTGATCAATCAGCAGTAGAGAATGTGATTAATATAGTAGACGTTAGCTAGAATTTTGTCGCTGATGAAATGAATGTCTTCCAGTGGGTAGATTTCCTAGAAATATTGCTTGGGCACTCTTAGTTCTACATGCATAGAGTGTAACCATCCCTCGGTGTCTAGGAGGACCTGATACCCTCTCTATACCGAAATCCTCAGTTGGTCAAGGCCTTTATATAAGATGGCACGGTGTTAATAATTTTCCAGAACCTTCCATATACTTCAATCCTTTCTGGACTACACGTAAGGCCTAATACGATGTAAATGTGAGTCAATGGGTATTGCACTGTATTGTTTAGGAAGTAATGACAGGAAGAAGTTTGTATGTGTTCAAAGCAGCTGCAATTCTTTTTCTCTGAATATTTTCAGTGCTCAGTGGACTCCACACACGTATAGCCTGTGGATACAGAAGGCTGTGTAAAGATCCAGCAGGTCCAAATCTTGTAACGATTTTGATTCCAAACTTCGCCTGCACTCATGCGTTGGTGTCGGGTCTTCTGTGATCCCACTTTGGCTTGGCAGTGAAACCTCATTGCAAGCTTACTAATACATTTACTTTGAATGAACTTCTCTAGAAGATTCCTTTCCCGTACTTAAAAAAACAGGAAATTTTTGGGTTTATAGAAGAGGATGTGTGATTCTTTTTGTGTTTGTGTCATCAAAGCAATTTCTCAGGCAAATTATTTGCCAGTAGATATCAGAAATATTTTCAAACTTGCTACTTTGCTTATTTACAAACTAAATATTCCTTACTTGATACAGGCTTTTTGCTTTTAGGAAAAATAAAAGGTGGCTAGATAACTCCTATTAGACTTTACTTTTGTATTGGTCAGGGTTTTACTTAGAGGAACAGATATAATATAAGGAACAGATATTAACACAAGATTTACAATGTATAAGGAATTACAAGGTTGGCTTACGACAGTCAGCCACAGAGTCAGATGGAGGCGTCTGCACACTCCAAACTGAGGAGTTCAGTCCCAAGGTCTGAAGCTCACTGCTGTGTTCCGTGCAAGTCTCTATTTGTCAGCTGATGGGCCTGCGAGGGAAGACTGAAGAGTCTGCGACAGAAGGTGGAGGATCCAAGCCGGAGGTGGAAGAGTCTGCGCTGCAAGCCAGGCGACGACGTCCAAGCCGAATGCGAAGACTGAAGTTCCGACAAAGTGAAGTGTGACTACTTCCTCAGCGCCTTTATATGGTCTCTTTGTGCTGAGTCACTCTCGGGGCAGAACCAATTGTGTCCCAGGGCGGGACCCCCACCAGCCGGAAGTGCACGGGGGAGTCATCCGGCCAAGTTGACACAATGCATCAACCACTACAACTTTTTAGATAAAGTTCATCAGATGCTCTGAGAGACTTGTCAAAGCCTAAGAGGCAACTTGCAAAGCTGATCATCAGCTGTTGAAGGTGTGGATCAAGGTTTCAGTGAAACCCAGAAGCTTACTTTAAGTGGGTCAATGAGAAGACTGTTGACCAGAGAGGTTACCTAAGAGGCTGTGTGCAGAGTCTAGGAATCTAACAAGGGACAGTGCAGTCCTGGAAGCCAGCCACAGGGAGCCATTCCTCCTCCTGAGTCCAAAGAGGCAAGGGAAGGGCGCTGGGGCTTGGACTCAAAGAATGGAGCAGCGGGGAGGGTGTCTTCATCCAGGAGCCCAGCCTGAAGCGGAAGGTGTGTTTAGCTGCTGTATCTCTGTAGGGAGAGGGTCTGGGGAGGCCTCCACAAGACCACTATCCTGTGCTTTGCTCTCTAGCTTCCTATTTGTTACCCTTCCCTGGTCAAACCTAGCTCAAGTTGCAAGGCGGGAGAGCCATGCTAGCAGCTTCTGGGGCTCAGGGGGCAGAGAAGGGGGAGCTGGGGAGCAGAAGATCCAGTGTAGGAAATTTCTTAGAAAGAGCTTGAACCCACTGAAGTCTCAGAAAATAGCTTCCGCAATTGATCATACATGGTAATTACTTCTCCAAAGGAGCAGCTAATCAGATCAGACCACCTCGTTCCACCTTGGCTCAGGGACAATTTTCTTTCCCAGTATGCATAGCAGAAATTGGTTTGACCTTGCTTCTACTGTAGCTCGGCACCCAGTAGGAGGCTAAGGGCTTCATCTGCCTCTTGGTGCTGGTGGCAATCAGGAAGGGATCACCTTCCTCATCTTTCACACCTGCGAAAGGTCACGCCGGCATAGGCACGCTGGCCACTGGCCTTCTGCTGAGCATCCAAGCTGGCCTTCTCCCTCATTGCACCTTTTACTATTTATAAATTCGTGATTATATCTATAAGTTTATTGTCTTCTCGTTATCCCACTGGGTGACCAAAATTCATGAGATTCAAAGAATGTACCTCTCTACTCTGCTGCACATAGTAGGTACTCAACACTTACTTGTGAATGAATGAATGAATGAACGAATGAATGAATGAATGAACGAACAAACACTGGCTATCTGCCACCAAGACAGCATTAGGGAAGTATGGGTTGTGGACTATGAATGAAGTAGGTTTGAGTCTCAGCTCTAATTGGAAGACACATGGCCTTAGCAAACTGTTCAGCTGCTCAGAGCTCCAATTCCCTCCTCCATGGTATCAGGATTATAAGACTCACCCATCGACCTCTTTAAGTTTTAATCAGATGCACTGTCCAATGCCCAACGGGGCTGGGAGCCCTAAGAAAGACAGCTGTGAAATAGGCAGAGTGACTCCTGCTAAGGGTCCCGTCCACTAGTGTTAGGTTTTATAAAAGAATATTTACCGTGAGTGGTCTCCTTTCAAGCGAATAATGCTCATTTACATTTTGTTTTCCTTAAGGACTAAGCAGGACCTTAGCAGTATAAAGGCCTTAGCTCTTGCTGGTGAGATGGCTCAGTGGTCTAAAGCACCTACTTAGAACAAGCTAAGTGAAAGCAC
>NW_004524583.1:30483568-30491357 GCF_000260255.1 Octodon degus
GCCCTGCCCCCTGGTGGGCTGAGCTGGCCACACGCTCTCTCTCTCTCTCTCTCTCTCTCTCTCTCTCTCTCTCTCAAATAAATAAATAAATAAATAAAGGCCTTAGCTCTTAAAGGGTTTATTTTTATTTGATCACATACCTTAGGCATAAAATGAAACTGCTATTTTCTAACAACCACGGATGTTGTAAAGTTTAAATCCCTACAGAATGTTAAAAAAGTAATTACATATTTTTAGTTATATAGGTCTAGCTTTAACTTGGTCTTAACCATCCAGCAGAAAAGTGTAACCATGAGGTATGAAAAGTAAAGCTATATTGGGGGCCTGGCCCTAGCTCAGTTGTTTAAGTGGCTGCTTCCACAAAGCTGTCAGCCTCAGGTTGCTGAAGTTCGATCCCCACAACCCTCCAGCCAGCCAAACCTGCCCTGAAGGCATTGGGGGGGGGGAGTAAAACTACATTAATACGCTGAGCTGTTAAAGGCTCAAGTCAACAACTTCGGACAATTGCCAGTTGTGCTGGTAACTCACTACTATTATGAACTATTGGACTATATTGGGTTATTTTGCTGAATTCAAGTACCTACAATATTTGGCATCAAGTACAAAAAGCCATCAAGTAAGAAAAGGTCCTTTAAAGACTTCTCTAACAGTAATGGAACACCCATTTCTGACAAAACAAAACTTTAAAAAAGGGGGATCTTTTTATTATCTAATTCATTTATTTATTTATTTTGGGGGATATTTTTATTTGATCATTGAGCAGATCTCTTTTCCTTCTTTATTTTCCTTCCTCTTTGGAGGGGATGCAACGTGATGATTTGGCATATGTGTGCATTGTAGAAAATCTTTAATCAAGCTGATTAATTAATGTCCATCATCATCTCATGCTTTTTTGTGATGAGACTATTTAAGCTCTATGGTTTTAACAAGTTTCAAATATACGACATTATTCATGATAATCTTAGTGCCATAACCGTGTCTCCAGAAGGTGGTTTTCATGTCTAGCAGAAACTTTATGCTTGCTCTTTGACCAATGGCTCCCATACCCTCCTCCCAGTCTCTACTGAGACCCGCAGTCTCTCCACCATTCAACTGTCGTTGAAGATCGACAGAAATTACTCTTTCAAATCATTGCTGGTATTTGGTGAAACCTAAAGTCTGAAACCCTCATCACCTTTAGGACATGGTGGCCTAGGACTTGGGGTGGGATTGCGGGTATTATTATTGTGAGTGGGATTCCCTGAGCTGCTCCTACTCTGTATCGTAATTTAAGAGATATTTCAGATGTGTTAGAAGCATTCATCTTATGAGGAATCTGCTTCTAAAACAAGGGATGACTCTAATATTCCTTTTAAAATCTTTATTTATTTGGCACAGGGTCTCACTGCAGGCATGGCATGCGGTACTGAGATCAAATCCAGGTCTTTGCGCTTGCCAGGCAGGCACTTAGACTGCTGAGCTACCTGCCCAGCCCCCAATATTTTTTAAAAATCCAATTTCCTTTCGTTGCTGCTGGTGTGGGAAAGTTCATATGCCAGTGGTGTCTTTTAGGTTGGCTTTTCAAGGCCTTGTTAGTATAGAACATTTGCTCCCCACCTGAAGCTTTTAAAAAGTGATATAAAAAAATATGTACAGAGCCAGGCATGGTGGCATACCCCTGCAAGCCCAGCACTGGGGAGGCTGAAGCAGGAGGAGCACCATGAATTTGAGACCAGTCTGGTCTACATGTGAGTTCAAGGCCAGCCTGGATTGCATAGTGAGTCTTTGTCTCAAAAAAAGTTAGAGAGAGAGAGAAAAAAAAAAAGAAACACAGATAAACAAAAATAAAAATGCTAGTCAAAAGGTAACTTGTACTTGACCCTTGTGTGGCTTTTGCCAAGAAATTCTTCAGCGGAGCTACTTTCCCTTCCCTGGTATGTCACCAGCATCTCACCAGTTCCGGTGGATATTTTTGTAAACAGAATCCCTTTTGCAAATTTCTCTGCCCTGTCAACACTTATTCCTCTTCCACTTAACAAAACGCCACTGAGGACCTGTGACTGCCTCCCAGCACCAATTTGCATCCTCACCACCATGTGTAAGCACAGTCAGTCCTTTGCGTGCTCAAATCCTGCACCCATCAATCCCACCAAATGCAGGTAAAATATATTTGGCCAAAAGTTACTCAAGTGCTGAACATGTACAGGCCTTCTTTGTCATCTTCACCTAAACAACACAGTATAACAACCACTTACATAGCACTTTCATATTTGCATAGCATTTAGTATTGTAAACAATCCAGAGATGATTTAAAATATATGGAAGGATAGATGCAGACACTATGCCTTCTTATACCCAGGGTGGGAGCATCCGTAGCTTTTGGTATCCATGGAGATCTTTCATAACCCAATTCTCTGCGGATGTCCAGGGACAGCTGTATTTCTTGACCTCCCTGTGGCACAGAACACTCTTGGCTACTCCTTTTTCTGGAAACAGCTCCTCTGCCTGACTCTTGTAATCCAATATTCCAACCTGGCACTCCACTTACGCCCTACTCCTCCTTCCTATCCCTGGTCTCTCTCCTGATGTTTGGTTGCCCAAGCCCACCATGTTCTTATCTGGTGTCCTCCACTGGCCACACTCCTCAGATCTGTGAGTATTTGATGGTTCTCTACCCGCCTGTATTGTCTACACAAATACATCTTTATCAGAGGAACTAAAACCCAAGAAAATGATAGGAGCCATCCGGATGGTCCAGCTGGTTCTAAACCGGTTTCTCCAAGTAAACTCAGGGGTAAACTCCTATTAAGGATGTGGAGTTCAGAATGAGATTGCCCTGAGCTGGTGTCCTGACTTTGCCACAAACTAGTTGTGTAAACTGTGGCAGTTACTTGGCTCCCCTTAGCCTCAGATAAATCCTCTCTGTGATCGATAAATCCTTAAAGCATTGTATACAGTGATGACATACGGCAAAGTACATGACATGGATCTACACAACTCTTTTATGTTGTTATTTCAGCATGACATCTTTTATTGATAATGTAATCACTACATCTTTGACCATTATCTATGGACACGGGTCACCTGCTGCCTGTTTTCTTCTCAATCAATGTGTCTTTTGTAGCTAAGACATTTTAGAGGCCGTCAGTTTGGAGGCCAGAGAAGTGGCTTTGGTGGTCAAATGTACTCTAATCACGTGCTGGAAGTTATCTGAGCTGCTCACAGCTGTTTCCTCAAGTTAACGCCCTTTCCTCCCACTTCCTCCAGTTAGGAAAAGGTGCTCAAACTACATAGCAAGTGTTTAAATCTTAAAGCAGTTATTATCATAAATATGCTGCCGTCAATCTCCCTTCCATCGCTCCCCTCTGGCTTTGAAGACGATTCCCCCACTGGTCTTGCACCTTTTGAGGCTGTGTTTCTTCTCTAAGGTGAATAAGATGACCCTGCAGCCTTTGGGTGCTGAGGTGTGAAGCGAAGCTGTCTGCGCTTGCTGCAGCCCACTTCCACCACCCCGTGTCACACGGAGCGAGGGCCCACGTTCCCGGAAGCACAAAGCCTGGAGAAGGGACGCACCTGGGTGTGAGGGCTTTGTGGATAAACTGACCGCGTTGCCCACTTCAGGGCGTCTTTCTTGCTCTGCGGTCGATCAAATCCCATTGTTCTCCAAGTCATTCAGGACTGAATCTTGTGTTAGTTGAACACTGCTGCCATTCAAACGAGGAACACAACAGGCTGTGGGAAAAACGTGAATCGCTCAGGTTACTTTGTAGGCGGGACAAGCGCCGAAGATCCTTTTTGTAAATCACTGTTTTTATAGTCGCTGAGTAACCTGAAGTCTTATCTGACTCAAAGCAAAAGCAAGCCCCTTTGCTCCTGCTAGATGTGAGACCTGTGCACCTCACAGAGGCCCTGGGGTGTCTGGGGACAGGCTTAGAAGGTCTGAATGCTGGCACAGCAATTTTCTTTGACGGTGTGTTCCTTAGACAGGTGAAAAACTATTTGGAAATATGTGATTTGGAGAAAATTCCCTTCTTAGGGACAGTCAAAGAAGAAAATTCTCAGAGCTTCAACTTCTGGCTAAATTGATACAGTCAGAGAAATAAAGAATAGCTATAGTTTCTGGGTCATATTATAACAAAGGAAATAAATCAAACGCATAAACTTTGTTGCCCTTTGAAAATAAAAAATGGGTGGTATTTACTTAAAAATGTATCAGTTCCGTTCCCAGGCTGAATAAGAATGGAATCAAAATCTTAATGAAAGTTGAAGTGGGGCATTGGCCATACTGCCTGCAATCACTGTCGAGGGACCACGCGCAGCTCCTCTGTGTACCTGGTGCAGCGAGCACCCGACACCAGACACCAGAATCAGGTGGTGTACCTGATTCCTAATCTAGCCACCAAATCTTCACTCCTCAGTTTTTCCTTGACTCGCCCCGTGAACTGGGTCCAAGTCCAGCCCTCTGTTTCTGCCTACAAAAGTCATGACTGCATTGGCTTGGGCTCCACGGAGTTGAGCCCAAGAGTCTGTTGACAGAGACTCCAGGGCCTAGCAAAGCAGGAAGTCCTGGCCCTGCCTGTCTGACAGCAAGGCTTCCTTGAAAGCTGGGGCAGGGGAATCCTTTAGAAGCCAGCCCACGGCCGAGCCATCCTCCCCTCTGAACGTGGTGGCCGTGTCTCTTTTCCTGAGTGGCTTAGCCCCTTGAGGACAAGGAGTTCTTCTCTTCTCTTATGAATTTTATGACCTTCTTCTTTCTGCTATGATGCTTGGCACAGAGCACTTGATAAGCCCCAGCAGGGTGACTCCCTAAAACTGGGTTCCTCACTAGTGAGGCTCTAGGTAAAGTTCATGAGAGAAGAGTAGATTTCGGTGTGTGACATTCAGTTTGCTGGGGCCAGAAAAGTGGTTCTCTGCAGTAGTGAAGGGCGCTTCTGAGTCATCCGGAGAGAAGGGAGAGGCTGAGTGGTGCCCAATGGGAGGAAAAGGGTTGGCGGCAGAGGCCAGGCGCACAGAGGACAGCTTAGCTAGGAGAGCTCCCGCTCTCCTCCCGAGGCCCTTGTCCCCATGCTAGTGGCTTCGGCATGCAGTGGGACCGTCACTACTCCCCAACACACCCATAAACTAAATGTCAAGAAGCCTTCCTTTTATCTTACAAAAATTTAAGTAAGACAAATAAGTGGAAATTCTATCATTCTCTTTGTGTATCCCACTTTGGAGTATGGACAAATATAAACACAGATTTTGTCCTCTTGTGGATTACAATCCCTTGATTATAAGTAGGTGGTTATTCACTGTTTAACAACAAAACAGGACATTTCAGTAATACAGTATGAGATATATACATAAATATATTTATATTTAGTATGTATATTATATATAGCATATAATATATAGTACGTAATGTGTACAGTATATATAGTTGGTATATACATATAGAATTTCATGCTTAGTAAAATTTTTATGTCATTACATAAACAAGAATTTTTTTTTATCCCACATAATGGACAACTATATTTTCTGATTTTCCTGGGAAATTATCTTGATTTTTTTTTCTAAATATAGTAACTGGGACTTTCCCATATACTTTCAATAAGTGGGATTGAACTTTTCTTTTCTCCTCCCTAAGATTGAAGGGTGGAAAAATGATCTGACTTCAGCAATATAATCCGTTAGTTCCTTGCCATAGAGTCTATTTCAGAAATGATCATGCCAGGGAGTTAGCTCAGCAGCATAAGCACCTGCCTGGCAAGCGCAAGGTCCTGAGTTCAATCCCCTTGTACCAAAAAAAAAAAAAAAAAAATTTTACCTAAGTTAGTTTTATCAGAGGTAATCTTTTTTTTTTAAATAACTAAGACAAAGGAATTTTATTTATAGACTTGGAAGCAAATATGAAAGACTAGAATTTCAGAAAGATATTTTCTCTATAAGATGGAAGAACTCTAACACCCAAGAAGCCCAGACCGGCACCTGGGTGGACGTGCTGTTCTCTGAGCTCTGTGGCTCGGAGGCCAGCTGAACCACTCTGCTTTCCATTTGCACAGACTTAGAGATTGTCGATCATCTCTGTTTGAGCCACTTGTTGGGGGGAAGGGGTTCCTCTTACTTTAAAACCAAAATTCACTGGGGCCTTATCTGCGACTTGGAAGTTATTTTCTACTATTGCTAAGAAAACTTGGAGTTGTTTGATGTTTGAATGGAATTCAACTTTCTAATTAATTCTAGGATTTTTCCTGGGTCCACACATCACCTGACACTTCTCCTTTACCTCTTAACTTTTAACAGTAATAGGGCATTTTGGAATCCTTTGTCAATCTTTTTTTTTGTATCAGGAATCAAACTCAGTACCTCATATTTGACAAGCAGGCGCTGTGCCGCTGAGCTTTATCCTTAGCCCGCAGTGTCTTTTTTGCTACCTTGATTTTTAGTTGCATTCCCCGCGGCAACTTTGAGGTCATATGAGTGTTTAGTGAAAATGCAGATTCTTGGGCTATGAAAATTGGAATCCCAGGTGTTAAAGTTTGAAAATCAGACTTCTAGCACTGAATCTTCGTCTGTGGTTGCCTTCTGGTGTTCCTTAAAAATCCTTAAATCACTCTCTACTTGATCAGTTTCTTTTTCCACCATGGATAAGAGATGAATGAGAAGAGATCAAGCTCCACAAACCTCCGCTGGCTACGTGACACAAGCGTCTCCATTCATTCACTTAGCAGGAAAAGTTTCCCAGATGCCCTGAGCCCTCGGATCTTTGGAAATCTGAACTTACATTTTCTGGTGCAATGACGTGGGGCTTCCTGTAATTTTTTTTTTTTCAGCTACAGCTTTTGACAGGACGTAAAATCACTGAAACCAGTGCAAATCATAAATCAAAACTAGGTACTTAAATAGACCTAAACAGCACTTTTCAAACATTTTCCTTCTTCTTCCTTCCACGGGAGGCAGCAGCGGCTTGATTGTACTTGCCCTTTCTTCTATCAGGTGACATCATTTCTCCTGTGGCTTGGATGGCAGCACCATATTCAGGTCTTTAAACAAAGATTTTAAAGGATTTGCTCAAATTTGATGGGGCTGTTGATGGAGATACATGGGACCAAAGTTATAGGGGTAGACATGGAGGCTGATGGCTCGCTGTGCCCCTTTCCCATGACCTGTGCCTCCAAAATAGTAGCTCCCTGCTGGCAACCACATGACGCCTCGACCTGCCCCTGCCCCCAAGTGCTTGGCATGTGGAAGCCATCCCAGCTGTCACGGAGCAGGCAGATAAATAAATTTCCCAGTGATTATATAATTTTCTTGGCCTTCTGTGTATCCTTGCAGTAATCACTGTTTTAAAACTCTTGATAAAATTTAGCATGCGCCCATAATATCTCATTCGTCATGGGCAGCCTGGGTTTGCAGCACCAGATGCTGCAGGCTGTCCCCCAGGAAGCGGGTGGGGTGTTGGCAGCAGACTTAGGACGCAGGTCTCCCTACCCCAGAGAAGGGCTGCTCCCTGTCTCTGTGGGCAAGGGAGGTACTTCTCACCCTCCAGTGCCCTTTCCACAACCTCTCTTTGCTCTGATGCCCTCGTCACTTTTCTCTCTTTGCCTTTTCGCCCTCAGATGTCCTAAAGCTTCCTGTAGAAACCCTGAAGTCTCTACCCTTGATGTCGTTAATTCTCATCTCTGTCCTTCTTCCTTAAATCTCCTCCACAGTACAAAGGACCACCTACAACTTGGGATGTTCAAAGGTATGTCTTGGGGTTGGGGAGATGGCTCAGTAGAATAAGCACTTACCTGGCAAGCGCAAGGGCATGAGTTCAATCCCTGGTTCC
>NW_004524583.1:30492332-30493336 GCF_000260255.1 Octodon degus
TTTTCCTTCTCTGCTGCATTGGGAAAAACTCTTTTGAAGAGGTAATTACCTGACTGAAAGCTGAATGAGTGGTGTGTGAGGCAGAGAAAGGGAGGGTGGAGGGTGAGCGGAGGCCCTGGGGAGGCTGGGCATGCTGAGCGGAAGGTGCTGGAATGAAGGTCCCACCGGAAGAGGAAGAACCCAGGGCCCGAGGCAAGGCTGGAGAAGCTCATGCTAAGCAAATACCCTACACTGGGCCATGTCCCTAACTCTTTTTATTTTATTTCAAGTCAGAATCTCTCTCAGTTGCCCAGGCTGACTTTGAACTCTTGATCCTCCTGCCTCAATCTCCCGAGTAGCAGGAATTATGTGTGGCCTACCATGCCTGGTTTATCAAAGACTTTTAATTGGTAGTGACAATGATGGGGGTGGGGGTGGGATCTGCTGAGCTTTGTATTCTAAATGGGTTCTAGCTATAGTGTAATTGGGGATGGGCAGAGAAGCAGTTTTAAGGTGGGATGAGTGGGAAGGTTTTGTTGTGGCCCAGCTTAGTGGGGCCCAAGTTAGTGGGACTTAGCGGAAACTGGTGGCAGTGATGAGACAAGAGATTTAAGAGGTGAACCCCTAGGGCATGATGCTGGTGCAAGCCTCACACCTTGACACTCCCTCAAGGGTGAATGTGACCGAAGCCTGAAAGTAGAGTGCCCAGTGCACTTGTGGGAGCAAAGGACATTTATCTGAACGAGCAGCCCTAGTGTTGGCTCCCAAGGAACCTCTTCCAGCCCTCCTCCTCTGTCTTCAGCAGGAGCAGACACGGAAAGTGTAGAGTGAGCAGAGGAAGCAGGCTCCCAGGCTATTTTTAGCAAGCCATAGGAAGTAGCATTCTCATTTGAATCCTTCTCATTAAAAGCCAGAGCCCAGCCTGACTTAGTTCTTGTTTCTAATGTCTGCAAGCTTCTCTTTTCCCAGATAATTGACAATAGGCCCTCGTGGAAGTCTTCTCAGCATTTCTGCAAAAAGGTAGA
>NW_004524583.1:30494356-30496151 GCF_000260255.1 Octodon degus
GCCAGGGCACGTCGCTGCTGGGCAGAGGGCATGTAACAACTAAGGGGAGCCACGCAGCGCTGTTCTGTCCTGAGCAAAGAGAGTTCCCCTGCCCACGGGCTGGGTAAGCTTCTGTGTGCCTAGGTCACTCTTTACCTTCTCACGGAGAAGAAATCCAAATTGAAAATTATCATTGGTAATTTATCGTTCCCTGCATTGAAATTCCCTGGCTCGCCTATTTATAGTGTATAATGCCCAGTAGTCATTAGAGATACAAAGATAATTAAGATATGTCCTCTACTCTTCCAGGGGTAAAGATCTTCAGGAGATGGAAAAGCAAATAGGCTAGGGTGGTGCAGCATTACGGGGCCCATAAGACAAGATGACAACACTTTGTGGCCACAAGAATGTCTGTTCCAAAGATTCCAAGGGAGAGGAATCCTTAAGCTGGAGATTGACTGGTAAACCAGGTGGATGAATGGGTCAGGTAGGAGAGAGGGCCCTTCGGGAGGAATAAGTAGGATCCAACTTAGCAGGGGTGCTCTATATGTGTAGGAGGGACAGAGGAGAGTGAGGGAGGGAGAGAGGGAGAGAGGAAGAGGAGGGAGGGAGGGAGGGAGAGGGAGGGAAAGGGACAGGGAGTAAGAGAGGGAGAAAGGGAGGGAGGGGGAGAGGGAGAAGAGGGAGAGAGGGAGAGCAAGAGAGAAGAAAAGGGAGGGAGAAGACAGAATTAAAGATAGAATGAAGAGGAATGTTGGGAGTGAGTGGGAGCTATTTAGAAATATGCCAGGATTTCCAGCTTGGCTGGCTGGAAAGTGCTGCTATTCTTAGCTTGGAAAGCCAGGAGGAAGGATGCAATTTGGGAATCAGGAGTCTCTTTTAGAACTGTTTTTCTTGGGGTCCGTGTGGCATGGTTATAGGATGCAGAGACTTGGTCCCTGAATTCTTTGCCCAGCTCTGTTCCTATGACCTTGTTCAACTCTCCAAGTCCTGTGAGTCCTGCCTCTCGCTGTGAGGAGTGCTGCCTTCCATGGCTTGAGTCCTCGTCTCCAAGAGATCTATGAAAGCGCTCTGTAAGAGTGTTCGCAGATGTAAATATTTACGTCTGCCGGGAAGTGCCAGGTGTAAGAGGCAGCCTCCTCCACACACTGAGCTCATAAAGATGCGCGGTACCTGGCTGCTTTGCGTTTAGGGAGGACACCCAGCAGAGATCTCTTTGAAAAGCTGCCAGTGTCGCTGTCTGTCTTCTGTCTGTCTTCTGACTGTCATTTTAATCCCCTGGGATTAAAATGTATTATTTTACTATTCAAAATCCCGACTAGAGAACCATCCACCTTCATTGTTTTCAGATCAGCTTTGCCATCTTGGGCTCCACAAGCTCAATGGGGACTTTTGTTTTCTTGGTGCAGGTGTAGGGTCCCAGATGCACAGGGCGAGCTGGGTGCGGTGGTGCGTGCTTGCAATTCCAGCACTCTGTGCGAGGCTGAGGTGGGGGCTTTGGGAGTCTGAGACCAGCCTGGGCAACTTAGCAAGACCCTGCCTTAAAATCTAAACAAAAGCAAAGTAAACTAAACTAAAACTAAAACATGACTGCAGATGTAGCTCAGTACAAAAGCCTTGGGTTCTATCCACACTGCCCCCCCATGCACACATGCACACACACGCACGCACACGCACACACACACACACACACACACGCGCGCGCACACACACACACTCCACAGGTAGGTTAGAAATGCCACACAGGCGCCCATCCTGATATAAGTGATTACTGGCTGTCCCACCCCAGCCTGTGCAAATCCATACTAGTGAGTAG
>NW_004524583.1:30498007-30499824 GCF_000260255.1 Octodon degus
AGAATCCAAGATCTTCTTTTGGTAGGTGTGTTCACAGGCTGCTATGGAATAACCACTTCCTCCTAAATGAGGAGAGGTGTAGCGTCCATACTGCGGGAGGGTCGAGGGGAAAAGCATCTAAGATGAACAGGCAAGAGAAGCCAGCGGGGAGAATGACAAAACACAAAAGCACGTGGGGTCAGTGGAAAATAACTTCGACATCTTCCCTATGATTCTGTCTTCAAACTGAAGAAAGACCACCATTTGGGCAATCAGCCTCGAATGAGCATTTCCAGGGGTGCGCTCCCAGTGATAATGTTTGCTCCAGGAGAGAAACGCCCCCGTCTTGGAGCAGTGGTTCTAGCCTGAAGCACAGTTACCACGCCTGGCAGGAGATGATCACTGGAGGTTTAATGTAGGGCAAGTCTTCTGTCTCAGTAGTTACATATTGGGAATTGGGGAGATAGCTCAGTGGAATAAGTGCTTGTCTGGCAAGCACAAGGTCCTGAGTTTGATCCCTGGTACCACCAAAAATAAAAAAATAAAATTTACATATTTATTTTTATTATGACTACCATCTTTGACAAGTCACTGTGGGTTGTTATTTAAGATAATGAACCAACTTTTTCATTTCAAATAAAAATCATTTGAGCACAGAAAGAAGTTGATTTAAAGAAAAGGTATGATTTATTTAGTTCTATTTTATTTCTCAAGCTTTTTTCTTAGCATACATTTGTAATACACAGTGAATGCATTCGTTGTGGGGGACTCTGTGCATGTACAGAACTCATTTAGACCTTTTCAGCATCTCTTCGACTGCCCTCCCTTCGTCCTATTTCCAGATCCCCTTTCCATCCTTTCAGGGAACCAACTCTTTAATTCATTGATCTTTTTATTGTATTTTTTAATCTTCACTTTGTTAATTTCTGCTCTGACCTTTATAATTCTTCTCTCCTACTAGTTTCAGATTTTGCCTACTCTTATCTTTCTAGGACCTTGAATGCCTTATTAGGTTATGTACTTGGGATTGCTCTACTCTTTTCCGTATGTCTTAACAGCTCTATCCCTTTTCTAAGTCTGCTTTGTGTCCCAAAGGTTCTGGGATGTTACATTTCCATTGTCATTTGATTCTAGGATTGTTTTCTTTCCCTTCACTGATGTTTTCTATGACCTACTGTATGTTAAATAGCATTTCATTTATTCTGCATATGCGTGTAGTTTGTATGGCTTCTTTTGCTGTTGGTTTATAGTTTTAGTCCATTATGACCTGGTGGAATGCATGGAATGATTTCAGTTCTTCTCTATTCATTTAACCATGCCTTATGGCCTATGATATGGTTTGTTTTGGAAAAAATTCAAGTGCCACCGAGAAAAATGCATATTCTGTTGTTTGGTAGATGAACCACTCTGTTGCTGTCTGGTAAATCCATCTGTTCAGTGGTGTGGTTTAACACTGATGTTTCATTGTTGAGTTTTTTTTTTGTTTTTGTTTTTGTTTTTGGTTTTGTTTTTTTTTTGTGTTTTTTTTTGTCAACATAATAGTGAAGGGAGCATTAAAGTCCCCTCTATTATTGTATTGGTGTCAGTCTGTCCTTGTAAGTCCAGTAGTTTTTGTTTCATGAAGTTGGGTGTGCTGACATTTGGTACACAGATACTTAGGATTGTTTCTTCCTGCTGCTTTGTTCCCTTTGCCAGCATGAAGTGGCCATTGGTTTCTGTTCTGGTCAGTCTTGGCTTGAAGTCTACTGTTTCTGAAAATAAGATAGCTCCTCCGCTTGTTTGGAGGCTCTGCTTGAAGTGTTGTTCCCCATCCTTTCACTTTCAGTCTATTTCCTTCC
>NW_004524583.1:30500014-30500787 GCF_000260255.1 Octodon degus
GATGTGTACTTTCCGGTGGTCTTTAGTGCCAGTGACTTCTGGTCTAAGTCCCTCTTAAATACTTTCTGCAATGCTGGTTTAGTGGTCATATAGTTTTAAAAGTTTTTTTTTTTTTTTTTTTTTTTAAGTCATGGATAATCTACTTCTCCATCAACTTTGAAGGCTATTTTTGCAGGATATAAAAGTCAGGTTTGGCAATTGTTTTCTTTTAGGGCTTGAAACACTTGTTTCACGCTTTCATGGATTTTAAAGTTTGTGCTGAGAAGTTAGTTATTGGAATGGACTTATCTTTGTAGGTTACTTGCTGTTTTACTCTCCTCTTGTTGAATTACTAGAATTTTGATTCTGCTGTATAATGGAGAGGGTCTTTTCTGGTCATGGCTGTTTGGGATTCTATGTGCATCTTGTGCTTGAATATTGAATTATTTCTCTAGATTTGGAAATTTTTCTGCTATGATTTCTTTTTTTTTGCTATGATTTCGTTAAATAAATTTTTATGCCTTTTGTGTTGTCTTCTAATTTTTCCTTTATTCTTATAATTGTGAGGGTTTTTAAAAATTTTTTATTTTTTGTCATCTAGCAGCTGATCCATCCACCTTTGATGGTTTCCTGCTGTTTTTAGGGTACCGTCAAGTGCATTATCCACTAGGCCACCTTGCCTTCCACATCTGACTCTCTGTCTTCACCCTGATCAAGCCCACTAGCCCTGCTTTCCACTGAACTTTTCCTATCATCAGTCTCTGCTATTTTTTCATACTTCCTATTTTTTTTTT
>NW_004524583.1:30506704-30511443 GCF_000260255.1 Octodon degus
TGTTCCAATATCAGGGTTATGGGTGTGAGTGCGATACCACCGTGGGGTGGGTAATCTGCATATAATATGGGAGGGAATCGGGCTTGGTAGCAGCCTCAACTGCTGCTCCTCCTTCGGCTCTTTTCTGTTTTCTGTTACCATGAACTGTTGCCTTCTGCCACGTGCTGCTCTGCCTTGGAGCCAGCTGAGCACGGACTGAAACCTCCACTAACTGTGAGCTAAATAAACCTTTCCTTCCTTTATTGTGGATGTTAAGTGTTTGTCCCAACAATGAGAGAAGAGTGACTGAGGCAAATAACAATATAGATACAATGACAAACCAAGTCATGATATATGGCATACGGCAACGGAAAGCAACAGCTATACTACCATCAACAATGAAAAAATTCAACAGTAACATACAGCCAACTAAATAGCTAAAAATTAATAAAGCTTAATAGTAAATAATAAAAATGGAGAGAATGAAGAAACAGAAAGTGAAAAAGTAAAATCTGAAAAAAGAGAAGAGGTGAGAAAAGAAAGCAAAGTGAGGTAAAAATCCTATTAAAGAGTAAGGTTAAGAGAATTAGGGAAAAATAACAGAAAAGACCAAACAAGAAAAATACAAAAAGAAAGAAAACAAAGAGCAAAAGGTAGGAAAAATAGAAACAGAAATAAAACCAGTGAAAAAGAACTATGGGTCCAGAGGCCGCGCTCTGCCCGCCGGAGTGAGGGGGTGCTTTCTGGGGCCGCTGCGGGGCAGGGGGCAGCAGTTCCTACAGGGCCTCTTCTTTTCAACACCCACTTTCTGCTGAGTGAATGTGAGGCCTCGCCTGTCCCAGCTGTCCTGGTGGGCCTGGTCGGTGACTGAGTACCGTCTGCGCTAGGACTGCCTTCTCACCAGCAGTCAGTGTCCCTGCCCTATGTGCCGCAGCCACCACGGTCTGCAACAAGCTTCCAGCCGCCTGGCTCAGGAGGTGCCTCTCTGACCCAGAGCCATCCTCGGCACATCTGCAGACGTGGCCCGTGTCCAAGCTGAGGTGCATCCCTGATCGTGGTGGCAGATGGGAACAGGGGGCCGACCACCGAGCTCTGAGCTGGAAGCAGGCAGCGAGGCACTGGGCGGCCAGCTGGAGTTAACCTCAGTCCTTTCAGTCCCCCTCAGGAACCTCAGGCCCAGCCTGGCTTCCTACCAGAGAGTAGGACTGCGTGCCCTTCACCACCTCACCTCATGGGTCCACTTCTCAGGGGACTGCAACCAGCCTGGCCCTTTTCCATTATGGCTGTCTCTGCCCAGTCACTGTGGGAGGCTGATCCTAGTGACCCTAAAGGAAAGCTGTTCTGAGACCTTTGATTCCCGGACAGCTTGGTCTTGAACGATAAACATTTCCCAAAATGGTATCTGATGACCTCACTCCCACATAGGGCAGGGACTGCCATACCTTTCCTCTCCAACCTGAACTGTCCTGTGAACAGAGTAAAACCCTTTCAGAGTAAAGCCCCATGCTGTGTTTGCAGCTTCCAATGCCTGGGCTTCTCTTAGGGCTAGCTGTTGTTCTTCCTTGGCTCCTCTGGGGGCCAGGGCTAGTGTTGTGGACTTCTCCTTCTCCTTCTCTGCATTGTCTTCCGTTTCTCTGTAATTTCTAGCTTTCCTGTGGGCCCTTTTGCTATTGGGCAGCTGTTTCTAAAAGTGGCTCACCAATTAAGCTTTAGGAGATTCTGGGTTGCCTGCCTCTCCCTCTGGATTTGGATTCTGGGTTTTTCTCATCTCAATTAAGGAATCAAACAAAATGAGCCAAGAGCAGTGGCCAAGTGGATCAGGGAGAGCAAGAGTGAACAGTGATGGAGAAACTGCTCCACAGAGCGAGCTTGGGCTGAGAAAAAGGAGCAACAGCAGTAGAGGTTCACCTTGGAGGAAGCAGGGCGGGCTACCATGAGAAAGTCACGTAGCAACTCTTCAGGGCATTTGTGTTCTGTATGCCATCCAAATCTTGAAGAAACCCTCTGCTGGCCTAGGCCTGCTCAGGTCTCCAGAGAAGCCAGTCTGCAGGGCTTTGGGAGGTTGTATTTTCTGCCCATGTTCTGAGAGCTCCTAACTGGTGGCCACACCACTTCCCGGCCAGTGTAGCCACACCCTGATCTCCGATCTCATTTTCTTGATTCTAGAGCTCTCCTTCTCTTGGCTAAGTTGTTTTCCAGGAGTCTCAATTCCAGGTCCTGGAGAGGCTGTATTGCGTTGCTGGTCTTTACTGCACATTTGAATCATGTAAAGAAAGAGTATTTTTTTTTTAAAAAAGCTCATAGAATGTGGAAAATGCGGAGCACTGGTATCGGAATGACTCAAGTTTGGGAAACCTTAATCCTTGTGCTATATTTGGGTGGCGAAGAAAGGAAAGGTAATAAAGTAGGCTGCATGGGAAATAACACACATGGCTCAGGATGGCCTCCACACAGGTGATCCCCAACCACCTTATCTTACTGCAAGGCTTTTTCTCCCCTGAAGATCCTGCTCTAAAATGCAAACAATCCCAGGAGGTCGTGTTTTAGCATAACATAAGTCATGAGTACATTGCTTTTTTTTCTCTCTTTCTTTGTGCTCAGGATTGAACCCATGACCTTTGCATCCCATTCATTTTAAGGTTTCTTAAAACATATTTTAGTATTTATTTAGAGACATTCTTACACAGTTGCTGAATTGCCTGGGCTGGGCTGCAACAGCAGCCCTCTTGCCTCAGCCTCCTGGAGTGCTGGGCTAGTGCTCAGTTCCAGTCCATGGTTGGCTGGCTCCAAGGCAGGGGTGTAATGGGGTGTGTGTGTGTGTGTGTGTGTGTGTGTGTGGTGAGAGCAAAGCTGCTCACTGCATGGCATCCAGAAGCAGAGAGAAGGGGGCATCCAGCAAAGAATGGCCAGGGACAGAGGGCCCCAAGGTTACCCCCATGCGCCGCTCCCTCAGCTGGGCCCTGCCTCCCCCAGCCCAGTCAGCTGTGAACGCTGCCTCAGTGGGCAGGCCATGGTGAGAGGAATGTCGTCACTGTGCAGTAGACTCTCCAGAGCCTCTTAGTCCAGTCAGGGTGACAATCAGGACTCAGCTGTGCACTGCCTGGTAGGTGGGGGAATTACAAGGGGCTGTGCTTTTGTCTCATGTGGTGATGAGGGTTCTTTAAGGGCAGACTTGTGATCTTTCCTTTTTTCTTCTCTTCTGTCTGTCTCTGTCTTTCTTTCTCTTTGTCTTTGTCTCTCCGTCACTCTGGCTCTCTGTGTCTCTGATTGTCTGTGTGTTCTCTGTCTCTCTTTGTCTCTGTCTCTGCTTTTATCTTTGTCTTTGTCTCTGTCTCCATCCCTCTCTCTGTCTCTCCTTCTCTCTCTCTGTCTCCCCCTCTCTCTGTCTGTCTCTCTGTCTCTCTCTGTCTGTCTCTGTCTCTGTCTGTCTCTGTCTCTCTGTCTCTCCCTCTCTCTGCCTCTGTCTCTCTGTCTCCCCCTCTCTCTGTCTTTCCCTCTCTCTGTCTCCCCCTCTCTCCGTCTCTCTCTCTGTCTCCCCCTCTCTCCGTCTCTCTCTCTGTCTCCCCCCTCTCTCTGTCTCTGTTTCTCTGTCTCTCTCTGTCTCTGTCTCTGTCTCTGTCTCTCCCTCTCTCTGCCTCTGTCTCTCTGTCTCCCCTCTCTCTGTCTCCCCCTCTCTCTGTCTCCCCCTCTCTCTGTCTCCCCCTCTCTCTGTCTCTCCCTCTCTCTGTCTCTCCCTCTCTGTCTCCCCCTCTCTCTATCTCCCCCTCTCTCTGTCTCTCCCTCTCTCTGTCTCTCCCTCTCTCTGTCTCTCCCTCTCTCTGTCTCCCCCTCTCTCTGTCTCTGTCTCTCTCTGTCTCTCCCTCTCTCTGTCTCTGTCTCTCTCTGTCCCTTTCCTTCTCTGTCTCTGACGAAGTCCTGGCTACGTAACACAGGCTGACCTCAAACTCTCGGTCCTCCTGCCTTAGCTCTCTGAGTGCTGGGATTGCTTGCATCACCCTGTCCAGCCGGACTGAGACATCTTCGTACACAGCCCCTGTGCTATGGTTTAGATCTCAAATGTGCTCAGATGTGAGGCTTTTTGGAGGTGACAGGAGTGCAGGGCACTCCCGCCCTCACTGTACGGTGAGTCCATTGCTGAATTCTTCAGCTGTGTGCACTGTTGTGAGGTGGGGCCTGGCAGAGGAGTCGGGTCACCTGGGCATGAGCTGGAAGTGCGTGTGTTCCTCTCAGGCTCTTCTCTGCTCTCTCTCTGCTTCCTGGCCACCACAGTAAAAGCAGCATTCCTCCCTGCTAGGCATTTTTACATGTCACTTCTGCACGTGAGCCTGCTGACCACGCATGAACTGAGACATCTGAAACCGTGAGCCCAAATCAACTTCTCCTCCTTTGAGTCATTAAACACGGCGATGGCGCCCTGCGACTTCCCAGCTGGGCTTTCATGGACATAGGAGCCCGACAGATGGTTGTCACGGGAAACAATGCATTCCTGAAAGTTGCAGGGCATTTTGTAACTGTCATGGTCAGCGAGGAGAAGAGCTCACATCTGGAACTACAAGAACTAAGTTCAGGCCCGTTCCTGCCATTGCCTTGTGGTGTGACCTGGAACAAGTAGCTTAGCCTCTCTGGTGCTTATTTGTCCTGGAGCTGGTCAGTAAGGAGCTGGCCAGTAAGGAGCTGGTCAGTAAGGAGCTGTCCTGAAAGGAGCTGGTCAGTAAGGAGCTGTCCTGTAAGGAGCTGGCCAGTAAGGAGCTGGCCAGTAA
>NW_004524583.1:30512377-30538443 GCF_000260255.1 Octodon degus
GTACTGTGACACCAGCCTCCCAGCGGACATCGAAGCTTCCTAGAGCACTCACTGCCTGCTGAGCACGGCGCTTGGCTTATCCCATCTAGTGCTCCAAACACTAGGAGGCAGATACCATGATCACCTGTACTTGAGGGCTAGGGAATGGAGTGTTGGAGACTCACGGAGGGACACAGAGTCGGCCCTCACCACCCAGTAATAATAGATGTTTAGTTAATGCTGCTTTCTGTCCCCTTTTTCTCACGTCTATAAAAAAATACATTGGCATAAAAATGGCCCCAAGCAGATCCCACCCATCCGTGTGAAGGTCCGCCGTAGAAGAAGCTCTGAGAATACTTGCACAGGCAAGGACTTGGGGCAGATGGGAGCAGGACTGGAAGCAGGAGGCAAGCGAGCGCACATGCAAGATGCAGGAGCAGCCCGAACACAGGATGACATTGTCACCCGCTGGGCCGGCTGACAACGACTTTGAATGCTTAGGGTTCCTCTGTGAAAGAGCGGTGGGCTCCTCGACATCCCGCCCAGCCCGAGGGCTGGGACTGGCTCCCATCACAGGGCCCTCCCTTCCTTCCGGCCCAGCCCCCTTTGCCCTTTGCACATCCCGTGATGAAAAACGCACGAGTGCTTTGGCAACCAGCTGTACCTTAGCTATATAACATCTGCAACTGTACTCTGTTACGTACTTCTGCTGGAAGAGTTTCCTGGGGTTCCCCATAGATGCTTGGGGTGGAGGAGATTGGGGTGCAGTACTGGACTGAGCGTGTGGAGGCCTGCTCTCAGCAGCCACTTCCCCACCTGCGTCCTCCTGCGGGGCAGAGCCGGCTCAGTGAGAGTGGCGGGAAAGCCAGGTGCCTCCGGGAGGAGCCCGGCTGCAGAATCCACCTGGATGTGGCCACAGAGACTGAACAGAAAGGGAGAAGTGGGGCTTCTGGGAGCAATTACATGGCCAACAAAGCAACAGACACTTACAGGCAGAACTTCCCTGCCTGGGATCACAGATTTGGAGTCTAACTCGGTGGGTGAGCTGGAATTATTTTCTTCCTCTTTTTTTGTTGAATACAATAAATATTATTAATGTTTAAAGCCTTTTAGTCGTATATTCTGCAGTTTTCAGCCCCAAACATCCTAACTAAGAATTGACACAATTTACCTAATTTATCTATTAGAGCTTGCCTCTTAGGTCTCAGTAATCCAAACCCCACTGCATGCACTGGCAAGAATCCAGCTCTAAGGGACTGAAACTTCCCTTCAGTGGGATTCACAGAGGGCAGCCTGTTACCCTCGGAGCAGCAGGCGTGCCATTAGGGCAGGGGAGGGTGGCAGGTATGCCCTATTTTGCTCTTCCTCTCAGACCCTCTGCTTTCCCCTGGGGACGCCTTTGGTACTCAGGTCGGCAGACTGCCACGTTCCAAGCGTCACACCCCAACAAGACAATGCCAGGGCAAGAAGGGGCACTGTCCACTCCCAGTCTCTTTGGAGAGGTGGGAAGGTGTGCTGTTTGCACTACAGCTCATTCTGCATCCTCCCCTAAACTGTCCTAAGCAATGGAGACAAAATCGCTGCGACAGTCATGAGCTGGCTTTGGAGCAGCCTGGAGTCCTGGTTGCTTCCTCTCATTGCTGAGACGAAAGTACTCCGACTTCCAGTATTAAGGGAGGAAAGGCTTACTCGGCTCACAGTCTGTGAAGGCTTCGGTCTGTGACCGGCTGGCTCCAAAGCAGGGTGGCGTGGCACACAGGGGCCACACTTCAAGTAGCAGAAGATGGCAAGAGCACAAGGCAGACAGCAGGCCTCTTTCTCTCCCTGACGCCGCTGCCGTGTGCTGGCTACCTGCCCGCAGCATCTCCGGGGCCTCCTCTCGCACAGGATGAGGATGTTTACAAAGTGAGGACCCTGGCTCCCTGCTGAGTCCCTTAGATAAACTTCTAAACTTCTCAAGCTGACATGACTTATCAACCGTTACACCCGGGTTTAAGTGTAACCCACACCAACCCCCAACTTCACATTTCACTTTCCTTGTATTTTCTTTGCCTGAAGATTGTTCATGACTCTCCATAAATAGCCTTTTTGCTATTTCACATTCTCTTCCAATACTAATTGGTCTTAATTTTTTTTTTTTTTTTCTCTTCCCTAGCTTTGCTTTCAGTCTTGACTCACTCAGGTCTCTCTTAGCTGAGTGAGTGCTAATTTCCTTTCACCAGTTGGGTTCTTCTAAAAGAATCACTTCCTTTTTTTTTTTTTTTTTTCCTGGTGCTTAACTCCTCCAATATAAAACAGGTATTTGGTCTTAAAAAATATGATGCCACTTCCTTTACAGGGAAAAACAATCCAGACAAGCACACATTGTTTTCACAGCTACATCTATTTTACTTCTATTTGTTCTTTTTGAACATACTTTATGCTCCTACAGAAAATCAGCACCACTTCTTAGTCCATTTTTTAGCTGTTATATCAGAAAACTACAGACAAGAACACTTATGAACAATAGAGCTTGCTTAGCTGTACCACCCAGCTGGCAGTACTGTGCCGGGTGGCTCCAGGAGACTGGCACAGTGTGGCCTGAAATGAGTGAGTCCTGAGGGGTCTCAGGACTTCTGCGCCTGGGAGCTATGGCAGACGTGCTCTGTCTCCTTTTGCCCTGTGTGGATGTGAGAGTGGATGCTGCTTACTGTGGAAGGCAGAGGAGAGAGCCTAAGAGCCAAACAGTAAGAAGGGAACCAAACCAAACCAGGTCTGAAGCCCGGCCTAGCCCTTCCAGTTACGTGGACCAAGAATGCTCTTTATTGCTGATTGCCCTTCCATCAGTAGAACCCTAAAGGACTCAGTGGAGAGCATAGCTTATGCTTTGTCTTTACAGGCTGAGGAAGACACTGTCCTCAAGAAATTTTAGTAAATAGCTCTGTGTTTCATAAGTCGAGGTTCCTAAGGCAAAAAGGTTTTATTGCCCAAGAAAGGAAAGGAAATGAACTCTTTGTGCTTTGAGGGTTGGAAAGAAAATTAGCTGTTTCAAGAGTGGATTCTCCTTGAGGGCCTGGCCCTGTCTGACTGCCTATAATATTTCTGTCTAACTCGGCCAACCCTCAAGGAGACAAGATGGAAGACAAGGTGACTTTGCAACTTGGAAGAGACAGACACTCCCATATGGGCCACACCTGAAGACCAAGACAAAAAGAGGAAGCACAGCTACATACTTCCCTAGGGATGGGCATTAGGGATTGATATCCTAAATAGTATCAATCAACTTGAAAGAGCCCAAATGAGTCACTAGCCCAACCCCCAACAGGAAGAGACCCTGTTCTGTATTCGTTCCCATTTGATACTGGGTTTAATCAATTTTACCTGAGCAATGGTGCTTGTAATCTCATTGGTTGACCATAGTTTGGTCCCACCTCATGCCCAACTGAACAAGTTCCCATGTCTTCTCCACAACCTTAGATCCACCTCACCACATGCTTTTCCTCTATAAAAGTCCCTGCAAGAGACAACTTCCCAGGGGAAACTACCTGCTCGGGCCCCTCCTCCTGTCCCTCTCTCAGGACAGGAGCTTTCTTTCTCTCAATAAATATATTCTGCTCATTAAAAAAAGAGTGGATTCTCAATGTGCAAACCTGAGAGATAGCAATTCACAATATTGTTACACAAGGAAGAACAAGTGATTACAACAGATATGACATCCTAGGTACAGTAGTACAATTAGAAATAATGATCACATCAAGCAAAATTTAGAAATTGACAGAATTTTAGGTTTAGGAATTCTCCAGAAGCTGAACGCTGGCCCACTTGGAGACAGCATCTCTGAGGTGTGTGGGGTCATTGGAAGACTTGCCAAATAGATGCATGAAATGCTGGGGCAGTTAAGGCAACCAGAACTGAGTAAGAACCCAGGGTGGCCATGGAGGTACCTGGTAGAGGCCTTGTCTGGGTCAGCTGGGCAGGGCAAGTGGTGGAGGTCTAGGAGAGCTTGCTAAGAAGAGGATTCTCAGGACACATGATGAAGTCCTTGGATAGCCTGGCACCAGCATTTCAAAAAGCTTCTCGACTGTGTCTTAGGTGAGTGTGCTTTGAGGATGCATGCCTTGTAGTGCATAGAGGATTAAGCTAAGGAAATAGAAGGGGCATGTCTGGGCCTCGCCAACTGATTTGGCCAGAGAAGCTCAGGGTAAAGACTATCACAGGTTAAATCCACTCTACCAAGGCAAACACTTTGCATACGAACTCCTAATTTACTGTTGGTTGGTTCTGTAGTATAACTACAGACTTTGCTTCTATGGTCTACAGTGCAAAATCAGTAGCTACCACAGTCTGTCAATTTCTAAATTTTGCTTGATGTGATCATTATTTCTAATTGTACTACTGTACCTAGGATGTCATATCTGTTGTAATCACTTGTTCTTCCTTGTGTAACAATATTGTGAAGCCCTGGACTAATAACTTCACCAGAATCATACACACAAAGACTGAGGACAGAGCCAAGCAGAAAACAACACCCCACTCTCAATTAACTGGGAAGGTCGGATCTTGGAACAGAGTGAAGCCAAGAATCTCTGACACACAGAAGATTCCTCTGAAGAACAGGCATTTCCTAGGGAGGCTTTGATACTAATGATGTAATTACCTACTGCCAAAACTCACAAAGATTATCACAGAAAGCAAAATAAAAATTTCTCTTGGAAATAGAAAATGTCAAGACCAAGGAACAAAATCCAATCTCAGACCTCTAGCTCACCCAGAACAAGTCTAGCAGACATCAGCATAGAATAAATTGCAACTCACACACCTGAAATTTCTGAAATGATGGCAGCTAAAGTAAAGAAACAACTCCAGGAGTCTATAAGAGAAATCAGATCTTTAAAAAAATCTCTCATGTAAAAAAAGAAATGATAACCATAATGAAGAATTGCTGAGAATATGTAAAGAAGACAGACTTTAAAAAAAGAGGACCATAGAAAAATGATGGAAATATTGAATGAATGATATAAAAAAGAATTAGAATACATGAAACATTCAAAGAGATATCCGGGAAATTAAACATTCAATTGAAATCTGGCAAAATTGCTTGAATGAAACTGAAGGTAGAGTTTAAGATTTTGAAGACAGCATTATAGCTAGCAATCATGAAAGGAAAGATCTCTTAAGGGGCTGGGAGATGGCTCAGTAGAATAAGCACTTCCCTGGCAAGTGCAAGGTCCTGAGTTCAATCCCCAATTAAAAAAAAAAAAAAAAGATCTCTTAAAAATAACAAAGAACCAGAAAATAACATCTCAACAGCTTCAGGATGACACAAAGAGGAACAATATAAGACTGATAGGTGTCAACAAAACAGCAGGGGTCAATGGACATGACATAAAAAGGCCATCTGCAGAAGTAATAGCAAGAATTTTCCCAAGCACAGGAAAAGAATTTGACATGCAGTAAGTGAGGCATACAGAATTCCAATTAGCCTTAACCTAAATAATTCAATACCCAGACACATAATAATAAGACTCCAGAAATTCCACACAAGAACAGAATAGTAAATCTGTCAGAGAAAAAAACGGATCACCTATAAAGTCTACCAAAATCATGGCAGATTTCTCAACACAAACCATCAAGTCAAGAAGAGCTTGGACTGACATATTTCAAGTCCTGAAAAAAAAACCCTTCCACCCAGATGAATGTATCCTGCAAAACTATCTTTCAAGATTAATGGATGGCAACATAGCTCAATGGTCTAAGCATCTGCTCAGCAAGTGCAGGGACCTGGGTTTGGTCCCTATCATCACCACATGCCATGCCAGCCCTGCCCTAGGCATGCAAGGCTGCCACTGAGACCAGGCATGGTTGTTCATGCCTGTTATCCTAGTGCTGGGGAGACTGAAAGCAGGAGGATCACTATGAGTCTGAGCTGTGTAGTGAGACCCTGTACCAAATATAATAATAATAATAATAATAATAATAATAATACTAATACCAAGAAGCAAAGAACAGCTGAAGAGATTCATTACCAGCAAACCAACCATACAAAGAGTACTGACAGATACTCTAAACAGAGATAAAAATGGTCAAAATTTGAAGAAGAACAAAAGAAAGAACCACCAAACAAGACTGGCAGAGTGAATCAAGAAAGAAAATTCAACAATATGCTGGATATAAGAAACAATTTAACTCAAAAGGAAATCCATAGACTGAAAGTCAAAGGATGGAAAATAATACTTCATACAACATGAACCCAGAAAAAACAAGGGTACCTATTCTGTTTGCAGATAATGTAAACTTCAAGTAAAGAATTATCAAAAGAGATGAAGAAGGTCACTACATACTTGTTGGGGAAAACCTCAAGAGGAAGAGATAACAATCATTAACATGTATGCACCAAATATGGAAGTACCCAACTATTTAGACAAATTTGATTTGAAAAGTCAAATGACCAATAATACAATTGCAATGGGAGACTTTAACACTCCATTGTCACAAAGAGATAGATCAACTAGACAAAAAGTTAGCAAAGAAATAACAGAACTGAACAAAACTTGTGGAGAAATGGACTTAGTATGCCTTTACAGGGTATTCCATGCAATAACATCAACATACATGTTCTTCTTAACTGCCCACTGGATGTTCTCTAAAATATACCATATGCTACTCCACAGAACATGCTTAAGTGCAAAGGAATAGAAATATTCCCATTCACATTATCTGACCACAGTGCAATGAAATTGGAAATTAATGACAAACTGCAAAAACTCTATAAACACATGGAAAACAATGAACACCCTCTGAAAAACCAGTGGGTCACAAAGGAAATCAAAGAAGAAATTAAATAATATCTACAATGAAATGAAAATGTAAATACAACTTATTGAAATCTGGGGGATGTGATGAAAGCAGTCCTCAAGGGGAAATTTATAGTATGAAGTCTCACATTAGGAAAACAGAATGGTAACAAATAAATAACCTAATGCTGTACCTCAAGTTTCTAGAAAAAGAGCTAGTCAAGCTTCAAATCCATACGAGAAAATTATAAAGTTTAAAGCAAAAATTAAGGCCATTGAGATGAAAATAATACAAAGAACTAGTGAATGAAAAACAGCTGGTGCTTTGAAAGAATAAATCAAATTGATAAACTTTTAGATAATCTTACCAAAAAAAGATTAAAAAGTCAAATTCATGCAAAAAAGAATGTAAAAGGTGGAATCAGTACAGATTCTGTGGAAATTTAGATCATCAATACCTACTTCAAAAATCTTTATTCTTATAGGGTGGAAAGCAGAGAAAAAAAGGACAGATAGTTAGATATATTTGAGTTACCAAAACTGAATCAGGAAGATATAAAAATTCTTAACAACCCAATATTAGCTAATGAAATTGAAAATGTAATTTAAAAACTTACTAATAAAGAAAAGCTCAGGTCCTGATGGATTCACAGCTGAATTCTTCAAGAAATTTAAAGATTAATCATGAATACTCTTTGAAGTCTTTAATTAAGTTGAAAGTGAAGCAATTCTTTCTAATTCATTTCTAGAGGCAAGTATAACCCTGACACCCAAATCAGATCAGAGAAAGAACCAATCATAAAAGAGAATTGTAAGCAAGTCTCCAAAATGAACATCGAGGTAAAGATCTTCAGCAAAATAGTAGCAGACAGAATGCATCAAATCACTGTGGAGATTCTGCTTCAGGACCAAGTCAGATTCATCCCAGAGATGCAGAAATGGTACAATACAAACAAATCAATAAATATAAAGCACCGTATCAACAGAGTGAAAGACAAAAACCACATGATCATCTCAATGGATAAGAAAAAGCTTTTGACAAAGTCCAGTACTTATTCATAAAAAAAAAACTCTACAGAAAATCAGAGTAGGTGTCCCTAATTCAACCTGATAAAAGTCGTATAGGACAAACCAACAGCCAACATCATATTAAATTGACAAAAACTGAAAGCTTTTACTTTAAAATCAGGAACAGGACAAGGATGTTCACTATAACCATTCTTTCTCACTATAGTTCTGAAACAATAGCCAGAACAATTACACAAGAGAAAAAGAAATAAAAAGAATAAGGATGGGAAAGGAAGAAGTTAAACTATCATTATTCACATATGAAATGATATTCTACATAACCTCACCAAAACATGTCTAGATTTAATAATCAAATTCAGTAGCTGTATATAAAAATACTCAAAAAATTAGTAGCATTACTGTACACAAACAACAAGCTCACTGAGAGAGAAATTAGGGAAACACCATTCACAATAGCATCCAAAAAACAAAAAAAAAACAAACAAACAAAAAAAAAGAAATACTCAGGAGTCAATCTAACAAAGGAAGTAAAAGATCTATGCAGTAAGAATTGTAATACTCTGAAAAAAAGAGATTGAAGAGGATTGCAGAAAATGGGAAGGTATTCCTTGCTGATGGATAACAATAACCAACACTGTGAAAATGGCCATACTCCTAAAACTGGTATACAGATTTAATGTAATCCTGATCAAAATAACATTAGCATGCTTCACAGGTATGGAGAAAACACTCTTAAAATTCATTTGGGACCAGAAGAGACCTACAATAGCAAAGATCGTCCTTGCCAACAAAAGCAAGGCAGGAGGCATCACAGCTCCCGACTTGAAATTATACTGCAAAGCTACTGTGATAAAATCAGCCTGGTGCTGGTGAAACCACCAGGCTTGAGGATTAATGGAACGGAATAGGAGATGTGGACACAACCCCAAACACACTCAGCCACCTTATCTTTGACAAAGTGTCCAAGCATGTGCACTGGAAGAAAGATAAACTCTTTAATAAACAATGCTGGAAAAACTGGCTTTCCACATGCAGAAAACTAAAACTATGCCCATGTCTATAATCATGCACTAAAGTAAAATGGATCAAAAATCTAGATATTATGACAAAAATGCTAAATCTATTGGTACAGGAAGTAGGTAGAAGTCTTGAAGGCCTAGGGATAGGCAGAGAGTTCGTCAAACTTCATGGGAAATCTTCAAATACGGGATCTCATCTTATTAAAAATATTTTGTACAACAAGAAAAGCCACCAACAGGGTTGACCAAAAAAAAAAAAAAAAAAACCCACTAATTGAGAAAAAAATTTAGCCAAGTGTTCCTCGGACAAACTACTCTATCTAAAGCATATAAACAATTAAAAAAATCAGGACTCAAAATTTAAAGACCCAATCTGAAAATGGGCATCTGAAATGAATACATACTTCTCAGATGAAGAAATACAAATGGTAAATAAATGCATGAAAACACGTTCAACATCATTGGCCACTGGAGAAATGCAAATTAAAACAGCTCCAAGATCCCATTTCACCCCAGAAAGAATGGCCGTCATCAAGAAATCTACCAATAACAAATGCTGGTGGAGCTGTGGGGAAAAGGGAACCCTTCTCCACTGTTGGTGGGAGTGTAGATTTACAACCACTATGGAAATACGTGGGAGAGTCCTCAAAGAACTAGGCCTGGAGGTCCCACTTAACCCAACTATTCCCCTCCTGGGTATTTTTTCAGAAGAAGTGAAAACATACCACAGTGACAGATGTATCCGTGTTTATAGCATCACGGTCAGTCACAGCTAAATCTTGGAAACAACCCAAATGCTCATTAACTGAGAAATGGATAAAAAAGATGTGCTACTTTTATACAATGGAGTATTACTCAGTTATAAAGCAAGATAAACTCAAGGCTTTTACGCATAAATGGGTGCAACTAGAGACCTTACTTACAAGTGAGTTAAATCACACTCACATGTGTAAACAATATAAGAAGTGTAAGAAACTGAGAGTAAATAAGTTCCAAAATGTACACCAGCTACAGCGAAATGGAAAGAAACTGCTCAGAATAAAAGAACAACTGGGATGGGGAAAACAGAAAGGAAGGAAAGGGAGATAAAGGCCATGTATGCACACACAAACCAGCTCAGATAATTGTTCTACTAATTTTTATTAATCCACTGAAGAGAGCAGTTAGTGCTTATACTACTTGATCGATTTCGCTTGCCTGTACCTATTCATCTGAGCAACTACTTTGAAGATAATGATACGCAACATAGCCACCCTTGTAAATTCTGCCTCTTGTTTATTGTTTTTTCTCTCTTTAAAATATAAAAAGAACAAAAAAAAAAGGAGAAAATTGATTCCCCAGGCAGGCAGGAGAACGGCTGAGAACGGGCGGCCAGGGGGCCCAGGTTCAGGATTTCACCGGATCGGGAGGCCACACGCCACAGCATGGCCCTGAGCCTGCATTCGTGGCTCAGCCCTCCTGAGGCCCCTGTACCAGGACGGGTCTGAAGGTGCCACCTTCCAGGGCTTCTGGTGTCAGAGCCACCTCCGTGCTGCCTGTGGGCTTGGATCCTTCTCCTAAGCCATTACTGGCCCTACCAGCTCTGATGACAAGGAGATGGGGTGATGATGCGTAGGCCCCAACATCATCAGAGCCCCCAGGTCTGTGCTGAGGTTATAACAACCACGTAGCGGATCTCATCCTGTCACATCCCCTCTTGTCTTGCGCTGCTTATTAAAGCAGGCACATGCGAATTGGCCAGGGAAAGCAGTACTACCGTCAGTGTTTGCAAACGAAGCCCGAATCACTGGGCTACAAACTGCTGCAAGGTCAGCGCCAGGGAGTTGAACGAGATGAGCTGCCCCTGGCTTTCTCCTGCCGCTGGGAGCTCTCCAGGTTGGACCTCACGGGCCGGGCCCCAGAGCCTCGTGGGCCCCACTTGCTTCTCCTCTCTCAAGTCTTTCCTGAGTATTCTTCATCTAAGAAAGCAATGTGAATCCAACAACAGCAAGAGCTTTGAGAAGTACCGTTAGCAAGAATGGAGTTGGAAGTGGGGACATGGGGACACTGAATGCTATCTGTCTGTCGTCTTCCTGTGGTGTAACCCGGGTCATTTCATGATTCTCTTTGGGCCTGTTTCTTTATTATCATATATGCAGCAGAGACCCACTGCAAGCGTTATCATCTTTGATCTTCTAACTTCAGCTTTTTCTTTCTTTTGGTCAATTAAAGCATCTTAAATGTAAAGCCAACTTGGAAAAACCCATTAATATATTTTTTTTGTGTGTAGCAGTGCCAGGGACTGAACCCAAGGGTACTGTACCACTGAATCACTTCACAACCCTTTTTACTTTTTATTTTGAGACAGGGCCTTGCTAAATAGCCCAAGCTGGACTCCAACTTGGTAAGTCTCCTATATCTCAGCCTCTTGGAATGTGGGATTACAGGCGTGTGCTACCTTACCTGGATTCGTTACACATTTTTATAACAGCTCTTAGATGTTTTGGTTTAGAGTTTACCTTAATTAAAAAATATTCACATTTACTATCATAACGAAGCTGAAGGCAGAAGTTATCACTTACAGGTCTGCTTGCACTCACTGCAGTAAGTCAGTTGCTAACCCTCATCCTACGAAAATGTCAGTCAGTAGATTTCTTCTCATTCTTTTAGCCTAGTTTTAGGGAACCCCTTCTGAGAAAATGAAGAGTTATAGTTATTGGGACTGGGATTTTACAGCCCCAATCTGATGTTCTTGACTTCATTGGAAGCTAGGGGAGGCAGTGGTGTGGTTTATCCCCAAAATAATGTTGTGTTCCCATTTGAGTGGATTTGAGCTGTTTTTTTAAGCTCTCTTACTTAAAAATACTCCCTTCAAATAAACATTTATGTGTGTGTGTTTCCTTAAACCTCGAGCTTTTTCCATTACATGGCACAAGTTTCATTCCTGGTATGCAACCCTGTTAAGCACTCTATCACCCTCAAGCTTAACCATTCAAGCAATTTCTATGGGGACTAGTTTGCTATCTTCATCTTAGTTCATTATTTCATTTCTTAGGAATCATATGACTTCATTGTAGCAGAAGATAAACACTTAAGAGAAAAGTAAACATGATGTGTGGTAAACGGAGTTGAGTTACGATGATAAAGTCAGAAACACATCTGATTATATACAACAGTTGCAGCTTCTGGGGTGATGAGCTCAAGGTATTCATTCTCCTTCCCTCCAGGGTTAAAGAATAATTTTTCTTTTACCCAAGAAAGTCAAGTTTGCAACAAAATCATACATGGTCTGTAGCAGTGTTGGGGTGAATGGAGAAGAGACAAGGGGCTGTGGCCCCTGCAGCCTCAGACCTGCAGGGCCTTGAGGCTCCAGGCAAGAATGGATGCTGTGTCTGTGTGGCCTCCACCTTCCTAGAGGCTTCAAGCATGAAAGGAGAGAAGAGAAAGGAAGGGTTCGTTTTTCCTTGGCTCGTCTGTACTTCTGCAGAGTAAATGCATGGGGGTGGGCAGGGGCAGGGCAGCACCTTCTACCCCGCTGTCTTCTTTAGGAGTCCTCAATCCCGGGGTGTATCAGGATGACCCACCCGGAGGTATACCAACAGAGCTTGTTACAGCACTGATTTGTAGCTACCACTGCTGGAGTTTCCAATTCAGCTGACCTCTTGAATAAGAAGGCTGCATCTAAACCTGCATGTCAACAAGATGTGTACGTGTGTGTGTGTGTGTGTGTGTGTGTGTGTGTGTGTGTTAGGATTAATGGACAGACCGATAGATGCTTAACACCTGCAGTACCTTGTTACTGGACAGGTCCCTCAAAGTGGCCGTTGGGGACTTTGGCCCACCCTACCCAAGGGACAGGGTTGCAGGTCAGCACAGAAAAAGAAATTTCAAGATTCGTCAGTAACAGGCACAAAGAGTTTTATTAAGCATAATTTTAAAAGCACACACTCAAATAAAATAGAGCATGGGGCTCAAGAGGGAAAGGCCCTGTGGTCTGGGGGTTGGGGGTTTTGTGTGCGCTTAGAGGTGTCCCTGAGATGGGCTTTCTAGGATCTGTGTTCCCACCGTCGGCCACACCACCTCTTGGGTGAGTTATGAGACGCATCTCTATGTGCTGGAAGTGGAGGCCTGAGCTTCCTGAAGGTGGAGGTTGGGAGGAAGGAGCCCAATTTACTGGCAAAGGGCATCCGAGCTCAGTTTATAGGTTGTCTTTAAGGACCTTAGAAATATCTTCCTGGAAGGGAAACAAAAGCTTGAATAACTTGCATCCTGAAGCTGCAACTTTTCTTAGAAGTACAAATTAAAAATTATCTTTCTTTGTCTCCTTTTCACCCCCTTTTTTTCTCCTATCCTACCTCAGCTACAAGCAGGGGTGGGTATTCTACAAGCAGTCCCACAGTCTCTGGATTTCAGCCTAAAGCTCGCCCATGTCTATTGGGGCTGGGAACAAGTTACTTTATGCTGCTTCAACTGTATCTGTACTTGACATCGGAGGGTGTTTATTGCCCTAAGATGCACAGGAGAAGTGATTTTCAGTGGCGCAGTGAGCGGGGTACAGGCAGCCCCAGCTTTGCACGAACCCATCATCCTACCTGGGCCTTGGGCAGGTCTTTGAGCTGCTTTGCCCCTAGGGTTGAGGAGTTTTTGGTCTGGGGCCACCTGCTGGGTCTGCGCTAATGGCTGATCCAGGCACATACTCAGTGGCTTTATCAACCTGACCAAAGAATCCTCTCAAGGGTCTACTTTTGATTGGTGTTGCATTCACCACTTGTTGTAAAATAATCAAGATTTATAAATGAAGAAAACTAGCTTGTAAACAGTCTGGGGAGAGTCAAGGTTAAGAAGGAAAACCTCCAAACAGAACCAGGCAGGGGCTGCTAGCAGGAGGCCAACAGCGGAATATAGATGGAGTCAAGCACAACTAAAGGGAAAGAAGTAGGAAATACAGACTATTTGAAAAAGAAGCAAGAATGGAGAGAAATAGGGGCAAGAAAGCATTGTGTGTTAACTGACCTCAAAAAACCTTTCTTATAATTCTGTCTTGCAAGAAAACAAAAAAACCTACGTGCAGCAGCCATTCTTAGAATAAGCAATTCTTTTCCGGGTACTTTAAATGCTAAGTGCCTGCTCCTGTGTATATTCAACCTAATGGAAACACGTATTTGCTGGAATTCGGGTTAGAATGCATCAGTGCTGCCTGGGCCATGGCTTCCGGGTAGGCGCCCGAGGCTTAGGCAACAAAAGCAAAAAATAGACAGACGGGACTGCATCAAGCTGAAAGACTGCACAGGGCAGGAAACCACCAAGAGAAGCAGGAGACAGCTCTCAGAATGGGAGAAGGCATACACGCGCCATTTACTTGGTTAGAGGCTCACATCCAAAATACAAAGCAAGTCAATGAGAAGAAAACAAATGATGTGATTTAGAAAGGTCTTGAGTGCACGCATCCCAAAAGAGGCATGGAAATGGCCCTAGGTGGATGCCACGCTGCTCCACATCACTAAGTATCTGGAAGACGAGAAGTAAAATCACAGCGAGATACCACCTCACCCCCAGTTTATTTCATTTTATTTATTACCATTATTTTTAATGTATTAGGTACAGGGTCTCACTGCACAGCTCAGACTCACAGTGATCCTCCTGTTTTCAGTCTCCACAGCGCTGCTCACCCCCACTTTAAATTGCTCTCATCAGGTCTGGGGCGACAGCTCAGCAGTCTAAGCACCTGCCTAGCAAGTGCCAGGACTTGGGTTCAATGCCTGGTACTGCATGCTTTGCTGGCTCTGGAGCCCTGGGCATGCTGAGCCGGCCACTGAGTCCTAGCATGGTGGCGCATGCCTGTAATCCCAGTGCTGGGGAGGCTGAGACAGGAGGATCACTATGAGTCTGAGCTGCATAGTGAGACCCTGTGCCAAATGAATAAAAGATTAAAAAATATTTAAATTGCTCTTGTCAAAAATCACAAAAGATCAGACGCACTGGCAAAGGTGTGTCCCACTGTTCGTGGGAATGTGAATTGATATAGCCATTATGAAGGACAGTATGGAAATTTCTTAAAAGTTAAACATAGACTTCCCCCATCACCCCGCAATTCCTGTTGTGGATATACACCCAAGAAAATGATGTGAGCATGCAGAGAGCTTCCTGTGCTCGAGCGTACGTTCTACGCTTGCTTACAAGAACCACGACATGGAAACGGCTTAAATGTCCATCAACAGATAAGGGGATAAAGAAAAGCTATATAGCCACACAATGAAATGCTGTTCAAAATGAAAGAGATTTTGTCACTTGTGAGAATCTGGGTGAACCTGGTGAACATGATATTGGAGGAAATAAGCCCGACACAGAAATGCAAGAACTGTGCGGTTTCACTTATATTTGAAACCAGAAAATATCAAAAAGTAAAATATGAAAATTAAAAAGAAACAGGTGTTGATTAACACGGGCTGTGATAATGAACAGAGGCTTAGTCCCTGATGCCCCAGCCTGAGGCCTCCCAAGAGGGACAGCAACAGTAATTTTCAGGGGTGAGGAAGGCCCGTGGACTTGTGTCTGGATATCTCTGCAGGTGCATGTCTATAATTAATGCATATTAAGGGATTGGAATAGCCCTGCATGCCTTTCCATCCTCCTTAGGTCTCTGGGACAAAGTCCCTGCCATAGGAATGTCCCCAAGGTCCACCACTTGGAATGCCACCTATTGAATTTATCTATTCCCTATATCTCCCAAAGTACGGAAACGAAGACTTCCCCACAGGTACGAATGACCCAATGGGTCCCCCCCTGGAGTGCTGTTGTTGGGCAAACCTGCTCAAGTTTTTAAAGTTGTACTTACCTCTGACTCTCTTTGTCTCTTTCTCTTTGCTTCTTCCTCTCTATTTAATTCTATTCCATTCCATTCTGTTCTGTTCCATTCCTTCCCATCCCATCCCATCTCGTCCCGTCCCGTCCCGTCCCGTCCCGTCCCGTCCCGTCCCGTCCCGTCCCATTCCATTCCAGTTTCATCAATAAAATTTGATCCTGAATCCCAACCATTTCCAGCGCTTCCGCTTCTGCCTCTGTGATCCAAGACAGAGCACCCCCGTCTCTTGCCATGCCATATTACTGTGAGAGCCACATTCTTTGCTGCCGTCGCCACTACCCTAGAGTACTAAACATAGCAACCAGAATTGAAATAAATACGATGGCCGGACTTCTGCTTCTAGCGCAGATTGCTTTCCACCACACTTAGCATCCAAAGTCTTTATTGTGGCCTGCAGGCCGCGCATGACGTGGGCTCTAGATGTTTGCCAAGCTTACCTCCTCTTCTCCTTTTGCTATGTTTTCTGCCATTCTTAGACCATGTCGAGTTCATCTCACTTCACATCCTTTGAAAAAACTGTTGCTCCTGCCTCTGAACGCTTACCCTAGATGTGTTCCTCATGTGCACTTTCTTTAAGTGCTCAAATATCACTGCCAGAAAGGCAGTGAGCAGTGTTCTGCTCCAAAATAACATGACCTGGCCTTATTTTTCTTGATAGCATTTATAATCTGACAATGTATTTACTTGGTTCTTCCTTTCCTGTCTCTTTCTTCCTTCCTTTCTTTTCTTTTTCCTTTCCTTCATCTTTCCTTACTACAATTTTAGCTCTAGGAGAACAGACTTTTTGTTTTATACACAAAATATTCCTAGCACCTAAACACTGCCAAATAGATGGTGAGAACTTAATAAATATTTGTTGAAAGAATTAACAAACTATCAAAAACATCCTAAGCAACTAAGCCGATATCCTTTAAGGAATAAATCACAGAAGACCTACAACTTTAAAAATAGCCCATGGCCTTAAAGCTCCAGTTAAAAAATCTTGGCATCCTTTTGCATTGACAGAAAGTTGCGTATGACAAGTGTTCCCACTCTCCTTTCACCCGGCTTCCCTAAGTGAACGTCTTACATAACTGAATTAGTCTGGTTTGTGTTTATATAACAAATACCCAAGGCTGGGTGACTTTTAAGTAAAGAGATTGCACTGGCTCCTCATCCTGATGGCGCAAACATTGTGGCTTTGGCGTCCTCATGAGAGGATGCCACGTATTATGGTGGAGAAGAAGAAAGGGAAAAGGTATACTAGCTGTGTGCAGAAGAGACCAAGCGCACGGGCAGCCTTGCTCCAGAACAAGCTGCTCTCCTGAGAACTGATTCAGTTCTTCTAGACAAGACCCACTCCTGGAGACCAGGACTAACCTACTATAACCCAACACCTTCCACGGCCCCAGCTCTTAGAGCCTCCCCCACCTCAACACAACCACGCTGGTCAGGACTCCAGCACACGAACCCTTGGAAGGCAGACTGTATCCAGACCATAGAAATAAGCATGGTAGAAGAAACCAGATGATAGCAAGAGTTGGTGAAGCTGCGCAGGGGTGCGCTGGGGGAGGCGCTTCAAAAAAAGAGAGAGGATCAGAGTAGATTTGTTAAGCCCCTAAAGAACCTCAAGAAATAAAAAACTGATCAAACAACCAAAAAACCACACACACACACACACACACACACACACACGTGTTGGTAACTAAACCATAAACTTTGCTTATATATTACTAATTTTTCTATTAAAGTTCTTCATCTGTTCTAGACCAATTAAGGTTACATCATTTCATTTGATCATCATATCTCTTTAGTTTGTATCAGTTTCTCAGCTTTTGTTATCGTTGTTTGCTTGTTTTCTATGACTTTGACAGTTTTGAATAGCACTAGAGCTGGCTGGCATTTTGTGCCCTGTGGTCTGCTCTTCTTATTTGCTTGCCAGAGAGGCCAGTGTGATGGGTGTGAAAAGCAAAGGCCAAACCGGCGTTGACTACCTAAGAGGGGGGAGGAAGTTCCAGCACTCTCTAGCACAGTAGGGCGACTATAGCTTAAGATAATTAATTTTCTATTTCAAAATTACCAGAAGAAAATAATTCATTTAAAGTTTCACAACTTCTCAAAATGATAAATGTGAGAGAAAAGGAATTTTAATTACTCTGATTTGACTGTGACACACTGCATCGTGTATTGAGTCATCATTCTATTCTCCTAGATATATGCAATTATTTTACAGCAATTAAAACTTATACTAAAACATCAGTGTCCTTCAGAAACCCACTGCAAATCTCACTGGCGCGTCCTTGCTATGGGTTCCTATGAGTGGCTTCCGACCCTGCAGCCTCACCTAGGGGCCAGGGGCTTGCAGCTGAGAAGCCCTTTCCCAGAAGCTCTTGGCAGATTTTCCATCAAATCTCACTGGCCGTAATTTCACACCACAGGCGCAGAGGTACGACTGCTGCGGTTAGCTTAGTCTACTGAAGATCACCTGGTGGTGTGGGAAGAGGGCTTCCCCAGCCCTGGCTGCCAGGAAGGGGGACAAAGACGCCAGCGGAAGAGGAATGGACAGGGCTCGGGGTGATAGTGGAATAAACAGTGAGTGGGTGGCAACAAGCCGTGGCTAAGAGTTTACCTATTCTGTGAGCTCCACTTTGGGGGTGACCTAGGGGTAGCCCGCATCAGATGCGTGATGCTTACCAAAAGATGACAGTGTGGACGAAAAGGTGGTATGTCCACTGAGTGAGACCCACCTCTGCAATACAAGTGGATGAGCTGCTGCTGCACACAGGGTCGCAGATGAAGCTCAAAAGCACCGCGGTGTGCCGAGCAGAAGGAACCTGGCCTGAAGCTGTACGCTGTGTCATTCTCTTTACACAGAATTCTGGTTTTTTGTTTGTTTGTTTGTTTGTTTTTTAAGTATTTGGTTCAGAGTCTCACTATGCAGCATGGACTCATAGTGATCCTCCTGTTTCAGCCTCCCCACGCTGGGATTACAGCATATACCACCAAGCCTGATCTTGGTGGACATGCCGGGGATCGAACCCTGGTCCCTGCGCTTGCCTAAGCAGGCACTTAGTCCGCTGAGCTATCTCGCCGGTAAGAAAAGGAAAACCTTAGGGGCAGAAAATCAATCAGTGTTTACCAGCAGTTGGGGGAGGTGATTGTCCAGGAGAAATGAGGGAATTCATTAATTTTGTTAAAATTTTTATTTTTGAAAAAGTACAAAATAATATTAAAAGAGAAAAATTACAAAAGATAGAGAATTTCACTGAACAAAATAATATGAATTTGACAATGTATGTTGTATTGCAGAGTGCTATCTTCAAATTAGTTGTTCAGATTACCAGATAGGGGCCAGAGAGATGGCTCAGTGGAATAAGCACTTGCCTGGCAAGTGCAGGGGCCTGAGTTCAATCCCCAGTTCTGCTAAAAAAAAAAAAAAAGAAAAAAGAAAAAAAAAGAAAGAAAAAGAAAAAAGATTACCAATATATATATATATATATATGCAAAATTGGAAGAAGAAAGACAAAAGAAAAAAAAAGTAAGACATTAAGAAGCAAGAAAAGGGGAAAAAATTGATGTAAGAAGACAAAAGTAATAAGCATTCCCTTCTTTCCACAGAGGCGCAGAAATGCACATACAATTACCTGCCCTCCTGCTTACACAGATGCATCTTCCCCTCCCTCCCCTGCCCTCTCCCTGAGCTCAGCACTCATTCCCTTTTCATAGTATTTATTGTACCCTTCATTTTTTATTTACTCTTTCTGGTTCTTACTAAAGAGACCTTAGAGGGGCCGGGGAGATAGCTCAGTAGAATAAGCACTTGCCTGGCAAGGGTAAGGCCCTGAGATCAATCCCTGGTTCCACCAAAAAAAAAAAAAAATGCTATAAGGAGATCTTAGTGTAAAAATTTTATGACAAAATAATTGGGGAATAACAATAGATAATACATGTGCATCATAATCTTAAAACAATGGACAAAATGTCACACAGAGTGCAAGTCAAGGCTCTCTCTTACAAAGAAGAAACATAAAAGCACAAAACTTTCTCTTCAGTGAACTAAGAGAAACTAGTAATGGAGGAAAATCAGCATGTGTTGTATGTTATTGGTGGGTGCTGAAAGACGCCTGAGGAATGTAGCTTCAGCGGTCTCACTGAGGTTCGTCTCTCCAAGCGAGCCCAGAGCCTCAGAAGCATCTCACATTTATTGAGGGCTAAAGGCAGGCTAAGGACTGGGCGTCATTACTTAAGTGAATACGAACTACTATCTCTATTGACTTCCACCATTCGCCTAACACTAGTCCACACAAATGTAGCCGGTAACATCCCAAGCCAGGGATCAAAGGACAGGGCGCCTGCAGGAGAGGCTGCTATCTGCAGCCATGAATCCCAGCTTGCCGGGCATTTGCAAGTGACAGACAGCAGCTCTCGCCGGCTCTGTCTATTGTTCCCTGCTCTCCTGGGACATTAGGCTTTTGTCTCAAATCTATATTTCCATATATATATATATATATATATATATGTGTTAATTAGTATATATATATTTTTTTTGGGGGGGGGGTTGAACCAGGGATTAAACTCAGGCCCTTGCACTTACCAGGGAAGCGTTTATTCCACTGAGCCATCTCCCCCACCCCAAGCATATACGTTAAAATATTTTTATTTTTTGTATTTTAGGGGAGGGTCTACAGGGTGTTCAGGGTCTCACTACTAGATCGGACTCATAGTGATCCACCTGTTTACAGCCTCCCAAGAGCTGGGATTACAGGCACGCACCACCATGCCCAGTCTCAATTGCCATCTCAGTGCACCCCTGGGGTGGGGCTGGCATGGCAGATCTGGGGATTGAACCCTGGTCCCTGTGTCTGCTTGCAGGTGCTTTAATCTGCTGAGCCATTTGGCCGGCCCTAGTAACTCTTTTCTTTTGAATAAATTCTTTCCCTTTTCCCAATATCTACTGTACCCTTCAGACTCCATTTTTCTCTGTCAGGTCCTCACACTAAGGAGACAATATGGTGTTTTCATAGGCGGGTCTGATTTTTTTCACTTAAGAGTATGTTCTCTAGTTGCATCCATTTACTGACAGAACTTTCAAATTTATCCTGTTTTATAGCTGAATAATATTCCATTGTGTAAAAATACCATATCTTCTTTATTCATCAGGTCTGTGATTTATAAGAATTTGCTCTCATTTTATAGATTGTTTTCTAGTTTTTACATTATTTCTTTTACTGTACAAAAGGTTCTTAGTTTTTTGTAGTCTTCACTTTTGTGTTTTTGCTTTTGTTGCTTGGCTTTTGTTGTGGCATCTAAAAAACTCATTGCCCAGGCCAACGTCAAAGTCTTGATCCTCTGTGTTCCTTCAGGAGTTTTACAGTTTCAGAAGTAATGTTTAGGTTTTTTTTTTAACCCATTGTGAGTTGATCTATGTATGTTGTAAGAAAAGCATCCGACTTCACTGTTTTGGATGTGAATATCAGTTTTATCAACACTACTTATGGAAGATATCTTCTTTCCCTATTGCGTTTTCTTACTGCTTTTGTCAAAAATTGCCTGGCTATGTGTTAGTAGATTTATTTCTGGGTTTTCTATTCTATTCCATTGGTCCATGTGTTAGTGCCAGTACCAAACTGATTTGATGACCATAGCTTAAAGGATCAGCATGGAAAAATTACTTGCCACCAAATGATCTATTTGGAAAAAAAATTCCATTTATGATAGTTTCAAAACAATAAAATATTTAGGAATAAATTTAACCACAGGGGTAAAAGTTCTGTCCACTAAAATTTATAAAGCATAAGTGAAAGAAAATGAAGAAAACACCAGTTAATTGGAAGATTTCTTGTTCATGGATTGGAAGAATTATCAGTATTAAAGTGTCTATACTATCCAAAGAAATTTACAGATTCAGTGCAATTGTTATCAAAATTCTAATGGCATTTTTGACAGAAATAGAGAAACCAACTTTAAAGTTCATATAGAACCACCAGTGGCCCCCAATAGCCAATACAATCTTGGGAAAGAAAAAAAAAAGGCTGGAGGCATTATACTTCATTTCAAATTATATTACAAATTTCATTTTTAAGATCTTTAGAATATCAACATGGAGTTAGCAAGCCCAGAACTTGAAAGAGGGCCAAAAATATTCTCTCAGCTGAGCTTTGGTTCTTAAAACCCACAAAAGGACTTAAATTAATTAAAATATGGTTTTCCTTAAGAAAAAAGCGTTGTCATGTTCCACAGAGGACATTATGCGTTCAGTTGTACTGTCTAGATGTTCTGGCTACTGTCTAGCTTTTTGACTGACGTATCTGACTCAGTCAGAGCGCTTGTTCAAGCACATTTCCTCTCTTTTGCCTGAACATGCCTGACTTTCTACAACTAGGGAATCCTAACACCTAGGAGGAGACAGGAGAGGGATATTTTGTATTAAGAGAGCCTATCTAATCCCACCTCCCTGTATGGTTGATACACTGTATCGACCTGAGGAGTCCTAACCTAGGTGACTCAGCAGCACGTGGGATAGGAAGGACATACCCTTAGCGCTCTAAAGGGTTGTTCATTGTGTCAATCTGAGAAGTTTAAAAGTTCCACTAAGTGATTGAGCAAGAGGTCAGGGTCCTTACCTTGTAAACATCCCCAGCTTGTGGAAGAGGAGGGCACAGAAATGGGGGGGGGGCTGGAATACAATGTTAGAGAGGAAAAGAGGCGCACAGCCCGCCCCTTTTATTCTTGCTGCTTTTGCTGGCTTCTGCCACCGTGAACTGCTGCCCTCTGCCATGTGCCACTCTGCCTGGAGCCAGCCAATTTTGGACTGAATCCTCCAGGAAGTGAGACCTAAATAAACCTCTCCTTCCTTAATTCTGGGCATCAGGCGTTTTGCCTCAGCAGTGAGAAAAATGTAAGTGAGACACCCCGAAGTCTCATCATACACGAACTCCTTGGGGCTGGTGCTTGAAAGATAGGACCTGGGAAGCACCTAAGCGAACGAAGTTGGTCCAAGCCATTGTATTAATAATAAAAGAAATGCCGGAACATTCTATGCATGATTATTTTGGGTCTTGGATAACTTTTTAAAAGCTTGTTGTTGCTGATGTAAATTTTTGCCCATGTGTACTTGTCGCATCCTGACTATTAAGTTTTGGGGTTTGTGAGCATACATTTATTGGGACATAGCATTACTGTCGCCGGGTGTGGCGATGGAAGCTGATAATCCCAGCCCTTGGGAGTGTGAGGGTGGAGAACAAGTTTGAGCCCAGAATGGGCAACTAGAGTCTTAGCAAGACCCTGATTGAAAATACAAGTAAAATTTTTAAAAAAGTAGGGAGGGATGAGCCCTAGTTTCAGCCTCTATAACCAATGGAAAAACATTACTCCCGAGTCTCATAACTACTCTAGCACCATGATATAAGCCCATCTACTTCCAACATATGTTTGTTTTCAAACCAAACACTAAATGCTACTTATGGAAGCAGAAAAAAAAAAAAAATCCACTTTAAATAGTAATCAGATAGCCTGCCTGCTATAGAACTCTCCTGAGAGAACAAGATTGTGCAATTAATAATGAAAGAAATGCTTGAATAGTCTATGCATGAATTGCCCCTCTTCCTCCAATTTGTGAATTTGGTTCACAAATTCTTATTCAAAGGTAAATTTCCAGGTCCTGTCCCTAGAAATTTGGACTTGGCTGGCCTGGGGTGGCGCTCAAGGGTCTTTATTGCTAAGTTTTCAATGCGTTCTTTCCTCCTGTACCATGAACCTGACACTGGGGTCTACAAGTCGCCGTTTCAGAATAGACACTTTCCTAAAGTAACTAGTAGGGCAATTCTTTTTTCCTTTCAGAACTTAACAGGAGGACAAGCCAATCCAGAATCTTTCTTGTCTTATATTGCCAAAATGCAAAGAATGGAATCATTAGGTTTCAGATGAAGATTAAAGAAGGAAAGAAGGTGGGGAGGTGTGAGGAACAGCAACACCAGCCGTTAAATGCACAAATGCACAGTCCAGGGATAAGGGCCGCTGGTCTCCAGCTTCACTGCACCCACAGAACCCACCGCCACGCACTCGGGCACCACAGCTCCACCACCACTACAGCTCCACTACAGCTCCACCTCCCCCTGTGCCTGCACTCACTAAAGCTGAACAGTCCCGTGCTGTTCAGTGCGGCGCTCAGTTCTAGAGCTTCACCGGGACTGATTCCACCACTAGCTTTCTTCAGTTTCTCATCTGCTAATGAGGTCATCAAAAGATTCAGGATTCTACGCATACAGAGTTCTCACTGCACACTTCGGAGGAGCTGCATTCAGCGTACCTTAAGAAATAGGTGCTGGGGGCTGAATCCAAGGTTGGATGGATTCCACTGTGGTACACATCGTCACAAAGGCATAGATCAAGTCCTGTTTCCAGGACAGCTAACAGGGAGTTGATTCTTAGAGGAAATCCGTGGTGAAAGCTTTTGAAAGGTTTTAATATTTTTGGTAAGCAAAACATTATAGAAAAATTACAAAAGTGGTTCAAAGAGCTCTTTTTCATTTTTACCTATTTATTTATTGGATACAGGGTCTTGCTATGCAGTTCAGACTCATAGTGATCCTCCTGTCTCAGCCTCCCCAGTGCTGAGGTTATAGGCATGTACAACTATGCTGCATTTCAGTGGCTGGCAGGGCATGCAGTACTAGGGATTGAACCTGCATCCTTGTGCTTGCCAGGCAGGTACTTAGACTGCTGAGCTATCTCCCCAGCCAGAGCTCTTATTATTCGTTCAGATGTTAACATTTTTGAACCATCTGAGAGTAGTTTCACATGTAATGTCCCTGGGTGGTCAGCTTTCCCTTGCTATGACAAAATATCTCAGAAAAGGCGATTTACAAGGAAGAAAGACTTATTTTGCCTTGTGGGTTCAGAGGTTTAGGTTACTTAGTCTGATAGCCTCATTGGGCCTGGGATAGCCTATACAGGGTGGGAGGAGGAGGAGGCTTGTGGTCTCATGGCAGAGAGAGAGAGAGAGAGAGAGAGAGAGAGAGAGAGAGAGAGACAGAGCCAGAGAGAGAGACACAGAGAGATAGAAAGAGACAGAGATAGAGACAGAAAGAGTCACATATACAGAGACAGGGACAAAGAGAGACACAGAGAGATAGAGACAGAGACACAGACACAGAAAGAGAGGGAGAGAGGTCAGGGTTCCCCCTCAAAGGAGCCTGCCCTACCCTGCCTTCCTTCCTCTAGGCCCACCTCTTAACTGTTTTACTACTCCCCAATAGCACCACAGGCAGTGACCACACTGTCAACACACGGCCTCTACAGCGTGTTCCATAGCCAGGCTATCATACGCCCTTCGCCCTTTTCTACTTGAGTGTGTACTTCGTACAAAGATACTTTCTGTTGAAGAAATAACACGGGTCTCATTTAATGCCTCAGATCTGTAGAAGTGATTGAGACTGCCCTAAGGATGTCATCCGTCTCCTTACAGCTGGGTCTTGGGCCTCTCTGAACATTACCTGCTGCATCCTGCAGGTGTCCATGTGGCGGCTTCCCACCTTTAACTTCCACAGCCCTGACCTGTAAGAGTGTATTTACTCGACTGTCTCTCAGTTTCCTTTCGTCCTGTGTTGTCTCCTTATATGTTACATGTTTAGGCGTAAAAACGGTGATAAACATGTACTCTTGGAAGGATATCTCGAATCTCAGCCTCCCCACCCACAGGGATGAACAGACTCCAGTTCACCTGTCCTGAGAGGCATCCAGGCGACGAGATGCTCGGCCGCTGCACCTGATGTCAAAATATGTTCGAACGTAAATCTTCAGTTTATTCTCGGTGTTGATAACAAGCCCTCCCGGCTGTCCCCCAGTCCCGCACCCTTCCCAGTCACCACCCCTAGCTTTCTCACTCCTGAAGCATCCAAGTTCCAAACTTCCTAAAGAACGAGGACAGGTTCGGTTACCCTTTCGCATTTGGTGTTTAACTTTCTTCTTTCCCAAGTGTGTTTCCAAATATTTTCTCCAGAGTTCCTCGGTGGTGTTTTGCGGTAAGAACAGCCCCTAGGCACTCCAGGCACAGGCTGTGGGGAGGATGTCGTCTAAATAAAAACGATATTGGAACAATATCGCGGGCCATCCAGGTGGCCCATTTTGATTTAGAGGGCACCAGCTGCACCTCGGAGAGGTCTTCAGAAGCTACTCGGCACCCAAGGGCCGGAGTCCTTAAGATCAGTCGCCTTGGGGGTCCCCGAAGTTGCAGTACGAGGCCGGCGCAGCAGTGGCTACGTCCGGAGCCCCGCGCGGTGAGCCAAGCGCTCTGTTCGCGAGCTGGGGCGCGGAGGCCCGGGTTACCCACGTTTTCTCTCCCTGGGCCGGGCCTAGTGTGCGCGGCCCGCGGCGCCCCGGGACGCGCTCAGGTGCCGACCCCGCCCAGGCCACCGCGCCCCTTCCGCCCAGGTGCGGCGCCCAGGT
>NW_004524583.1:30538868-30564867 GCF_000260255.1 Octodon degus
GCTGAGCCCCGCGCTCGCCGGGGACACTCGGGACCGCGGAGCGAGCCTCCCTCCGCCCCCAGAGGTCGCCAGTCCCCGCTTCCCCGGGCTTCTCCAGCTTTCCCCGGAGCCCGGCGCGAGCTTGTCTTTAGGAGAAATTCGGCAGCCGCGGGGAGAGTGCAGCGATTCTTGGGTTGCTAAGGTAATCGTAGTTGTGACACAGAACCGGCCAGAAACTAGCGGGGAAAGGACGGCGTGCGGAGGCGCGGCCCCAGCCCAGGACGTGTGTCGCGCGGGTGCGTGACAGGTGCCGGGCGTGTCTGCACCTCGGGCCGCAGGACGAGCTTACATAAGGGCTCGGCGAGCCGGCGCGCGGACTTGTGCGGGACGGGGCAGGGCTGGGCTGCGCAGGAATCGGGCTCCTGCCTTCCTCCAGAGCCCTCGGGTTTGTGGTCGCAGGTGGGGCACAGACCTCCAAAGGAGGCATTCGTGAACTTTTCCTCCGAACACTCTCGCCTGTTTGGGGTTCGGAGGGGGACACAGCGCGGCTCGGAGGTGAGGTCTGCTCTCGGGGGCGGGGAGGGGGCAGCGGGCGGGGAGCCGCAGGTACCCGCTCAGCGAGCAGATGGGCTGCGCAGAGACCCGGCTTGTGGACTGCTCCAGGCCGCCGTAAAAGTGGCCCAGGAAATTTCATTTTGCTCAGAATGGAAGGAAGCTGCTGTGTTCTTGTTGTTGTTAATTTGACAGAGTAGGCGCATTATTGTCTTGCTTGGAGCCGATTGGCATTTCTGTGCTGTATACTGAAGGTGTTTGGAGGCCTCTGGTTGGCTTGCAGCTGTTCCCTTAGCATTTTACCAGTGTTTAGGGTTGGATTTGCAGGTAAGTTCTGATCAATACCTTTTAGCAGTCCCATGGTCAAACTGCAGGAACAGGATGATGCACAACGCAACAGTGATTTTTTTTTTTCTTAATCTAGAGGAGCTAAGTAGAACAGTAATTGCACTTGCAGGTACTAGAATGGTGCTGGGGAAGGGGCTGTGGCTGTGTCTGCAGCTTGCCAGAAAGAAGTGACCCCGTTTCGGCTTCACGGGCGTCAACAAGGCTCTCCTAGAGCAGGTGGGCAACTGCACGGCCCGGGAGCTGGGTTGTTGGCAGGGAACTTGCTGTGAGTTGTGTATTCATTCTTAATGTAGTAATTTTACAATGGGTGTGGCTGCGCCCAGATAGTAGGGAACAGAAGGAAGCTGGAGACGCTGGAGAGACGCCTCCTCACCCAGGAAAGACAGGGGATGGGTTCTTCCTGGCCTCTCGGACACTGGGCGTGCTGGGCTCAGGCCTGCAAGGTGTGGAGGGGCGATTGCTAGCAGTTCATTCTCCCCAGGAAGAGGCTGCAAATTCTAGAAATGTCAGCTCGGCTTCGGTGACCGAGATAGCTACTGGAGTTTCCTTTTCCACATTCAATGCATTGGCTCTCAACTTCTTGTTTCCTTCAAGAAATTTCAGTGAACATTCACTGAATTTATAGCCCTGACAGCTTCAGCAAAACCATGCTGGTTTTCCTTCGGAGCATTTTTTTGGTCTTATCAAGTGAAACATTACAGCAGTGTTTTTTGTGGCAGAAATGTCTCTTTAAATGATTTTTATTTATCAATTATTTATTTATTTTTTGATTTATGGATTAAGGTATCTGACATAAATATCTGAGCAAATATTTCTCGAGAAAGGAAAAAAGGACATTTTGGATGATGGAATCTAGTAATAATCTGAAATGTCTTCTTGTCCCACAAGGACAAAATTTGGGGAGGGTGATAGTAGTATCATTTTGTACCTTACCTCTCTGACCTTTGTCCATAGATGTGTGTCTGCAGAATTCATAAGACTTCACAGGAATTTCTGGCCATTCCGCTCTGTGCCTGGGGCTAGACGGGAGACGAGGGAGGAGTTGTGCAGGACTGAGAGGTTTTCAGAAGGGCGCTCTCTGAGCTCTCCGTGCTGGGAGTCAGTTTCCCTTTGGCTCCACAGTTATCTCATCTTCATTCCTGTGCTTTGAACCTAGGAATGCATTTAGCCTCTTCATTTTTAGGGCCAGCTGGAACGAATACCCTGGCTGCATTTCGTTTTCATTGTAACATATGGTATGGCATAAATAATTACTATACACACTGTCCTCCTGCATGCAAAGGAATAGAAATAAAAAAGCTCTCCTGTTGAGTGGCATAACATTTCCAAAAGCAGCTTTACTCTTTTTCCTGATTAGAAAAGTAATATTTAGTCACTGGAAAAATACCAGGAAAATATCAGGAGAAAGAGATTTTTTCTGTAATCCTCCACAGGTGGAGGCCCACCACTAGCATTTCTGCAAACTACATTCTTCTGGATGTATTCCGGTCACATCTTCCTTGTATTTGTTTCCACTTCCTCCATCTCTAATCTTATAAACAGAACTAGGATATTTTTTAAACGTTTGGGCTATTACTGCTAGTTTACTGAGAGATTCTGATAGGTCAGATTTTTATTTTGTTAGTGATCCTGATTTTCATAGCCTGTTGTCTCTGTTCTTGGAAAACTGATGTTTGTCGTTTGGTCTGGAACTACATGAGGCTCCCTCATCAGACACAGGCGACGCAGAAGCAGGGAGACACCTGGCCGCTTGAGGTGGGAGGCCTGAGTTGGCGAAGTGCAATTCTCCATCAGCTTGTCCTGTGGGCGTGGGCCGCTGGGCCTCTGTTTCCTTGAAACACAAATAATACTTTCAGATTTAGCTCAATAAACTCATGGCATATGTGTTGCTTTGACCTTTGATGAGGATGATCTTTGTTTGAAGAGGGCTTATGCAAACAGACAGCTGGGGTTCACCCCAGAGTTTCTGATGCAGCCAGCCTGGAGTGGGGCCTGAGAATTTACATTTCTAACGAGTCCATGGCTGATGCTGACTGTGCCAGTCTGCAGACCACATGAGAACTACAGGAAAACCTCCCGGGGCTTGGAGGGGGCAAAAACACGCACTCCCCAGTACCCAGCAACGCACCCGCCAGTAGGTGTTCAGGAGACAGTGGTTCAGTTTAATATCAGTTATTTTTCATAGAAAGAAAACTTCCCAAATAAACCAAATTAAAAGTGAGTAACCATCCAGAATATGAGACCGTGAAGTCTGTAATAAGAGTAATTATCAGCCATAAAACCTAGTTTTTCTAACTGCAAGCAAAGCACAAATGCTTATGAGTAGGCAGTGAAAAAGAACATGAAACTTAGTGAGTTATGTTAAAAATAAGTAGGAGTATCTGCTGGAGACATTGCAAACCACGAAGCTCACTAAGCGCTTCTGGTGGGTCTCCGAGAGAGCAGGATTCAGCTCCTCGTCTCCATGCAATGCAGTTGGCCCTGCCTCTATGTGGGTTCTACACCCGCTCATTCAATCAATAGCAGATCAAAGTATTATGAAAAAAATTGCATCTGTATTGAATGCGCACAAATTTCCCACTGTCATTGTTAAACAATGCAACAGACTATTATGTGTATAACATTGACATTGTATTATTTATTGTAAGTAAGCTAGATAATTTAATGGAGAAGAAAAAAGTGGTTAAAAGTTAGATACAAACACTATGCCCTCTCATGTAAGGGACTTGAGCATCCAGGAGTTTGGAAGTCATGGGGGGTGTGGAACTCATCCTTGTGGACACCGAAGGATGACTGTATTCCAAAAAGGGGCAGGGGAAGTATTCTAATAGTGCGCCAACCACCAAAGTGGCAAGGAAGGCAAGCAGTGACATTCCTGTCATCTAACCCCCCAAAGGCATACTGATGCTCATTGAAGCACCACACCCGTCCTATGAGACTGGTCCCCGTTTTATGGCTGAGGAAGCTAAGACAAATTAACCTGCATGAATCCACAAAGCTAGTAAATGGCAGCATCAGAAATCAGACCCAGGCCTGCCTGGCATCAGGGGGGCTGTTCTTTACCCTTCCTGCCCCTCGCATTGAGTATTCCAGCAGGCTGAACTGCCTCACTTGGAAATTTTGATCATCTTCGTCTTACTGTTCTTTGTATCATTTTCTGTGATGTATCTATTAGAAATACAAGGTGCAGAGAACACTCACGTGTGGCAACCCTAAAACTAAGTGAATGCTAGACAGTGAACAAATAAGGTGCTCTTTTAAGGATGACCATTATAATGAGTTGCCATAATTCACTGAGTTGTTGTGCCTTCTCTAAATTCTTTAGTGGAATCATCAAAAGACAAACCCCTTGACATTTTTACATGGTAGATTTCCCTTAGTCACTATTAGCTGCCCTCCTCAGAGGCTATTTTCTTGCCCAAGTGGAAGAATACATTGCCCAGAATATGCTGAGAGAGGGGCTATGGCATGGGCACAAGCTTGTGGGAGAATCCTTTTGAGGTACCTGAGCCACCTGTCTCCCCACCTGACCTTCCTTCCCCTAAGCCACTATCATTGGCTCTAAAAGTAGCATTGCAAGTGTCTAAAAACCCCTTTCATTGCTTTGCAATCCCCAGTTCCTCATCTGTAAAATAAGGCCAAAATTCACATTTACCTCCAAGTATGTGTGACTGCGAGGACATCGCGTCCTGCGTAGGCACCCGTAGAAGGCAAGGGGCCTGACACCAAAGCAGAAGAGTGCAGAGTGGGGCGGGGCTCCTTTGTGGTAGCCAGATATCTGTCCACGAGCCTAGAGGTCACTGATCACCAGGAGAGAGGCTAAATGGAGAATACTGCGGCAGAGATCCTCAGGACTCCAGTGCGACCCCCTCTCGGGCAAATCTGGGCTGTATTTTCCATATTCTTGGTGTCTTCTGGAGCTGGCAGAGAGTAGGTGTTGGGCAGGTATTGGGTGAGTTACAGGCCTTCAGAGGGGCAGCTGGGGCAGGGGTAAGTGGGCTGTGTGGATTGGTGTCAGTGTGGCTCTGTATGGGTGGAAGAACTCGGATGCGGACACGAGTTGTAAGTGGTTATGTCCCTTATCTTAGGGGTTACGTGATTTTACCCGGCTGGATTCCCTTCAGATCCATACTAGTGTGAGACCCACATTTTGGTTTGTAATTATAGATGAGTGTTTGTTTCCCTTACTGGACTGGAGTCTGTTTGTCTTGTTTTTACTTTTTTGTGGGGGAGGGGTCTCCATCTCTGGTACAAAGCTACACACATAGCATGGTGCACACACTTGATTAAAATCCACTGCCTAACCAGACAAACCGAAGCCCAGCCTAGATGGCTGTGGCCCGGTCATCACGGCGCTCTGATCTCACAGAAGAACAATCAGGCTTTGTAGAGCTTTGTGTAGATTGAAGCCCTTAACAGAAGTTAAGAAGTGTGGTTCCCACTTTACAGATCAGGCAAATGAAGCTGAGAAAGAAGTTTCGCCACTTGCCTAGATCAGCGGTGGTGAGCCCATGGCCACAGAGGGCTGACATGTCACTGAAGGCCCTGAGAGGTTCCCCATCACCGCACTAGGTAAAGGAGTTGCTGAGGAAGAGAGCAACAGCAGCACGTAAGCTTGGGGCCCAAGTCCTGAGTTCCTGTGATGTACCACAAGGCAGGGATACACAAAGCTCTTCATCCCTGAGGTAATTTCAGTCACCTTGGGGAGGTGATGGAAATGGACAGATGTGAACAAGGAAGGGTGCCGAGGGACTCTTTAGGAAAGAATGCACTGAGCTTTATTTTAGGTTCAGCAGCAAATAGATAACGGAGACTGGAAGTGCCGAGCCGGTCAGTTCAGAGGGCGAACGTAGGACACGCCGGCTCTGGAAGGGAGGGCTTTAGAAAGTAGGCAGACGTTTACAGACCAGTAGAGAGATGAGGGTGAGACTTCAGGTGAGAAGTGTTGATAATAGTTGATTATTGAATGAGTAATTTTCACTTTTAGCATGCAAATTAATCTACTAAAGCAGGGGGCGAGGATAGTGGTAGAGCTTGTGCCGAGCGTGTGTGAGGCTCTGGGCTCAATCCCCCACATGCATGTGTGTGCGTGTGCATGGGCACACATGTACCTGCACACACGCATGCACGCATACACATGCATGTGCACACGTGCATGTATGCGCACACTCGTGTTCACACACATGTGCACATAGACACATGCATGCACACACAGGCACACACACGTGCACACGTGTGTGTGTGCACACATCCCAAGAAAATGAACAGCAGAAAAGAACTAGTATAAAAACTTTACAATCAAAATTGCCCCAGATGACCCAGCGGAAATAGTAGTTCCTCCCTCTGCGCCGCTCTTTCTCGTCTCACCAATTGCATTTTTCAGCGCTATTTTTCTTCATAGCCTCATTGCCGTGACAGTGCAGTATGTGTCTTCATTTGTATATTGCCTGTCTCCTTCCACTAGAATACACATTGCAGGAGAGCAGGAACTGTTTTATTCCCTGTTATAACTTCAACATCTGTTGCAGATTCTGGTTTCCACTAATTAAGGATGATTTATACACCACAGGAGAAAGGAGAGCACCAGGAAAGAGGCTGTGAACTCAAGCACGCACCAGGACCAGTTAGGCAGGGTGGGCGGGGGAAGCAAGCGGGGTTCCTTTCTCGAGGGTGACCAAGTTGCATTTTTCTTCAGCCATGTTTTGTTTGTGCTAAACTAGGATTTTACTCCTAGAAAGAAACATGTGTGCATTCACTTTCTCTTGAGGCATTGGGCCCTCTGAGCCCTAGAGGAGACATGGGCACACCGTTACCCTTCTCTTCAAGTCAAGCAGGTGCCCATGGGGTGACGAGAGGTATCTGCTACTGGCCTCAGGGTTAGGAAGGAACCTGGGACAGGTGAGGACTGCGCTAGGGCAAAGGAGACGGGCTGTTCAGAGATGTCATGGTCACTTTTTCATCATTAACTGTTCCAGTTAGAAAACCATAATGTAGATCTGCACCACCCAACCCAAAAGAAATACTAGTTTGGGTTGGTTGTGTTTTATCTGTTTGTGATCTCTCTGTCTCTTTCTCTGTCTCTCTGTCTCTGTCTGTCTCTCTCTCTCTCTCTCTCTCTCTCTCTCTCTCAAAATAATAGACAACCACTTAAAAAAATCCAGTGCACTTTCCCTTAAACTGCGATGTCAGTGCCACAGTGTTCGGATTCCAAACCAAGCAGGAAGATGTCGTTGTTTTGCTGACCGTATGCCCTAGTACAATGACTGAGTCAGCAGTGGGTCAAAATAGAAAGGACACATTCACAAAGAATAAATGTATTGATTATATTTTAGAATTTCTAAGGGAAGGCACTGCATTTTCCATGCAACAGTTAGTTTCAGGGCCCAGCTGCTGGTTTCTGCCCAGGGACAAGGGTTCGTGACCCAAGACAAAGCAGATTAGCAGTATCGAGCTGTGTTTTTGCCAGTTATAGAATGAGACTGAGAAACTGCTCGTTCCAAGGTCGTTCCTCATGCTACCTGGAAGCTATGTCAGGAGTGAAGAGTCAGCTCTTCACCAGGCTCGGGGAGGGAGCCCTGGCACAGGCCCGTTGGCCTGCAGATCTGCGGCCCCTTCCTAGCCCATGTTCTGCTTTCTGCACTGGGCAGAGAAGCCCATGGTCCAAGCCCCTTTCTAGATGATAACCATTCAACTATGGCCTCTGTGTTCAAGAGCCTCACATTTTTGTTGGAGGAAGAAGACAGGGAAACAGCAAGGAACACTGGAATGGAATGGGCAGGCTTTCCCCCCAGAGTTCTCAGGAAAGTTGGGTGGATGTAGGGGGCCTTGTGGGAATGAGAGGCTTGATGCCTTCAGGGAAGGACCAGCAGGCAGGGTGGTAGGCTTGTGCCTGAGGCACTCAGTGTGAATAAGAGGCTAGAGGTGACAAGGATGACAAAGGTGACAAAGGGCGTAGCATGCAGAGAATCCTCTACTGGGAGCCAGGTCCTTAAACATCCTCTGGGCAGGAGGAATCTGCATGGGTGATCTTATGTAAAACCTTCAGTTCAAACAGGGACAGGGGACTCTCAGGTGGAGGTGAAACTGTTCATCAATATTGATGTCTCTTGAAAGAAAAAGGAGAAAAAGACGGTAGTGGACGAGGGACGTTGGGCTCACCTTGTGTTGCTGATGCGGGTGCGCCACAGCGAATCCTGAGCGTCCTCTTTCTGCAGTGAGATGCTTGCAAGCAGTTTTGCTTAGTTAGAGTCAGCAAACAGTTGTCAGGCACCAGGCAGGCCCCACCCCTGTATCCGGGTTCTGTCCAAATGTTCAGTGCCTTTCAGACTTTCAGGAGGAGAAGTAGTGTTGACCAGTGGCTGCTAGGTCTCCCTGTGGCTCAAGGGTAAGGCAAGTAAGTCTGGGGGTGGGCATCACGGACTCGGTGTGACTGGCTGGGAGTTCTTAGCGTCTCCCCCCAACGAGGAGGGTGTTTAGCATCATCACCAGAGCGTAGGCTCCCAGTCCCATGTTTTTATTTTTTATTTTGGCTTCCTTTCAAGTTTTCAAGAGCTTCTCTGCAAAAGCCACTTCCCATCTGCAGTACAAAACTTTCTCCCCCTTTGGAATCACCTGGTTTGATCCCCACTTTCTCACATTTTCTCATGTTCCTTAAGAGGACTGATGAGTTGGTTGGTGAGCAACACAGGAGCTGGAGATGGACGGGCTAAGTTGACCTCGGCTTGTCAAGGGTTCGTGGCCGAGGGAAGTTTTCTGGAGTTGATCTTGGCCGTAGGAAGCTGAAAAGTGACTGACAGGCCTGCCAGTGCAGGTTGTCGCCATCTCCAGAGGGACTCGAGTGACGACAGTGGTGACGGTCACGACGTGTGGTGATGGTACATGGTGCCGCTTGGGATTCCTGACTGCAGGGCCCCCTCCCCTGAACAATAACAAAAATATCTGGCAGCACACCAGCAGAACTTAAGCACAGCTAGATATTTCAAAGGAAAATGCTGACCTTAGATCCAAGCCTCGCTGGATCCAGACACTTCAATGACATCACACGCGTTCTTTATCGGCTTTTTTACGTTTTTCCTCCTTGATGCAAAAGAAAAACAGATGGTCACCAATGTCCCCACCCTTGAGTCTTCCCTCTACAGCCATCTCCCAGGGGATCTCCTTTCTTCTAGTGTCCTTGTTTCTGCCTCAGAGAGGGATGTGGGTACATGTCTAGGTTGGTCCTGGTTGTATATTCGGGGACAAGTCACCCTGTGAGGACAGGTCACAGCCTGTCCTTCTTTACCGGAAGCCAATTTAGTAGGAGAATGTGGAAGGAGCCAGGAGCAGCAACTTCCTCTGCGTGCTAAGTTCGGATGACAGAGCTTGGATCTCATCTGTGGGACAACAGAACGTTAGTGGGAGCCAGTGCGAGAGCCGCAGCCACTGTGGGGAGCTCCGGAGACGCGCCATGCGTTCCTTCGGTGATGGTAGAATGGGCTTCACTTCTGCTCTCATCCAGTGGTTGCTGGCTTGGGCTCTGGCTACTGCAAGCCGGGCTGAGTGCGGGCAGTGGTGACAGCCATGGCTCCAGGCTCGCCACCAGCCCTGTGAGCTCAGCCCTCCTTCCATCCCCTGGAGTACTGCTCCGAGGCACCTCAAATGCCCCCTGAGAGCGCTGCCGTGTAGCCGCTGTGCCCTTCCCCCACCTCTGCAGTTAGTTCTTTCTTTCTTTTTTTCTTTTAAAGATGTAATTCTATCAAAGTATAAAATATTTAAGAAAATACACATATCACTCCCCAGTGGATTATCACTGGGAAAACACATTCATGTCATTTTCCCCAGATCAAGAAGTAGAGTATTGTTCCTTTGCCCGCAGGCTAGTCCATGTTTCCTTGCAGAAAGTACACACCCTTGCTTTCCAGGGGTTTACCTTTAACCTATGTCTAACACTGTAGCTTTCTCCTATTTTGGAATATTTAAAATATATATTTTATATAAGAGTACCTATATATTCAGACTCTTTCTTTTGGGGGAAAGGTGGGGATACTGGGGATTGAACACTGAGCTACATCCCTAGACCATTCTATTTTATTTTATTTATTTTGATATGTGGTGCCACCAAATCACTAAGTTGCCCCGACGGGGCTTGAACTTGGGCTTCTCTTGCCTCAGCCTCCTAGATGTTGGGATTAGAGGTGTGTGCCACCCACTTATCTTTTCTATCTTTTTTTGCACATCATTGAGGGGTCATGTCGTGATGTGTAGCAGTAGTTTGTTAATTTTTATGAGTGTGCATCATTAGCTGTGATATTTCACAGATGCATGTTCATCTACATTTGGGGCGTTTTTCATTTTATCAGCAAACCAGAACATAGTCTGTGCCTTCCCACTCAGCATTTTGAAATAAGAAGTGTTTTTCCTTAAAAGTACACTTTGGGGTGTATTTCCAGTTTTGTGCCAGGATAAAACATATAGCTCTTGTAGCGAAGCTCTTTTGTAAAACTTACTTTGCATACGTCCTGATTATATTATTTTTCTGTGTATCTTAAGACTGTATAACTGTTTAATCTTCAAAACGTTTTGGGCTTAAAATTGCTGGCAGTGCACACAGATGCAGTTGCTGTTGCGGGAATATTGTTCTGAACTGACAACATTTAGCGCTGCGCCGTGGGTCCTGGGGTTGGGGACGGAAGGTGGCTGTGACCTTGGCGTTGCTGGTGCAGCCAGCGCAGCAGGACCGCCGCACTGAGTGTCTGCCACGTGTAGCTCCTTTTTAGAAGAGCAGTGAAATGCTTTGGAGTAGAATCTGTCATGATGCTTTCTAACTGAAGGCGAAAGCTGGGTGTGTAGTTAGCTCCTAGTGGAGGGCCTTTCCCTGGGTTCCCTCCCCACCACGGGCAAAGGTACACGGGAAGCCTGTGTCCCCACGCCACGTCCTGCAGCAACTCAGAGCGAGTGTTGCTTCGTCTTTGTTTCTACCCACTTTCTCCGTAACTCCTGTTACTTCAAAGCAAATACTGGATGTACATTTTATCTATAATCTAGTACATATCTCTTAAAAACTATTAAAACACTATTAAAACTATAATGTAGCTACAGAAATTTTTCTGTGCATTTTGGGGTACAAATAGAAATACACTTCTGTTTGCTATACACTAGCCTCTGAAACTGGGTTGGCAGAATGTGGGATATACATATGTCCGGATTTGCAAAGAGTTTTCCTGACTGGTCACACTATCCCTATCATCACTTTCTAACATTTTAAAAATCTTCTATTTCTTTATGCATTTGGTGCAGGGTCTCGATACACAGCTCAGACTCATAGTGATCCTCCTGTCTCAGCTTTCCTAGCCCTGGAATTACAGGCGTGTGCCACCACACCCGGTTTTAGAGAACAGCACAGAAGGCAGTACCTGGGATGGAACCTGGGTCCTTATGCTTGCCAGGCAGGCACTTAGACCACTGAGCTAGCTCCCCAGCCCCCTATCATCACTTTCCTTCTTTCTTTTTTCTTTTTTTTTTTTTTTGAAGCGGTACTGGGGATTGAACTCAGGACCCTATACTTGCCAGGCAAGCACTTATTCTACTGAGCTATCTCTTATTGGCGGAACCAGGGATTGAACTCAGGCCCTTGTGCTTATTAGGCAAGTGCTTATTCTATTGAGCTATCTCCCCAGCCCTCCTATCATCACTTTCTGAGTGGTTTTATTTTCTGTATTTTGACAAGAGTTGAGAGTGTCACACTAGACCTTTAGGCGTCCTGTGAGTGTGTTCTGGTACCTCATCACAGTTTCAGTTTGCATTTCTCTGTGACCAATGTGACTGAAGTATTTTTATCATTTCTGGTAATTTTATTTGATATCAGAAGTTAGTGTTTCCCCACGGCTTCTGTAGACTTCTGCAAGTGGGGATGCAGGCCACTGAAGTGAGAGCTGTTGGTGAATCTTCATTCTCAGGGTAGGATGGGCCATTTCTGGCCCTTTGGCCCAGCAAGCACTGTTTATCCTGGTTTGATGTGCACAGCTGGGTTCCAGATCTCTTCAAGTACACCTGGGGCATGCCTTGGAAGCCCGTGCCAAGGATGTGCTTTTTTAAAAACTTGTTTTGAGGAGGGGTCTCCCTGTGCAGGTCAGATTGATCTTAAGCCCACCCTGTAGGCCAGGCTGGCCTCAGACTTACAGTGATCCTCCGGCCTCAGCTTCCCCAGGGTTACAGGCCTGCCTCAGCTTCCCCAGGGTTACAGGCCACCACCATGCCTGGCTCCGGGCTGTGCTTCCTGATGGAGTGTCTTGGGCACTGCCTCGCTGATGGCAGAGTGGCCCTCCCCTGGGCTGCTCCCTCTTGTGCGGGGCCCATCCTGCTGACCCAGACTGCAAGGGAAGCGTGCAAGGATTTCTAATTGGCGCCTGATTTGTCTTTAGTGGTGCCTGTTCAAGGTGGTTGCTTGTTTCTCGATTTTGTTGTCTATCTTACAGAATTGTAGGATTCTTTTTCCTTTCTTTTCCTATCTTCCTTCTTTCCCCCTCTCTTCCTCTCTCGCTTCCCTTTTGCAATGCTGGGGAAGGCAAGCTCTGTACTCTCTACCAATGATCCATAACTTTAGCCCCAGGATTCTTTTTTTTTTTTTTGTGGAACGGGGGATTGAACTCAGACCCTTGCAATTGCCAGGCAAGCACTTATTCTACTGAGCCATCTCCCCGGCCCCACCCCAGGATTCTTATTACAAACAAATTCCCAGTGCTTTTAGACATCATACAAATTAAAAATATTTTTTCCTATCTGTGTCTTTTCTCTCTCTCTCTCTCTCTCTCTCTCTCTCTCGGGGAACCGGGGATTGAACTCAGGCCCTTGCGCTTGCCAGGGAAGCGCTTATTCTGCTGAGCCATCTCCCAGCCCCTCACTGTCTCTCTTGATGAGTAAGAGATTTTACCTTAAATATAATCCAATTATCAATCCCTTTTTTATGGATATGACTTTTAGTGCCTGCTGAGAACATTTATGCCCACCACAGGGCCATAAAGCTACTCTGTTTTAACTTAAGTCCTATTATTTTACCTTTTATCTTTATATAAAAAAATCTACCTGGCTTTGAGTTTTGTCTGTGGTATAAGAAAAAGTTTATCTTTCTTCCTACATGGCTGTCCTATTAGCTCAGGATCACTTACTGAGAAATCTTTTCTGCCTTTGGTGTCATTTGGGTGCTCGCGTACATCTGTGTCTCTCTGTGCTCTCTAGTGTGTGCTACTTTCTGGCTGTACTAACGCTGGAGCCACACTGTCTTGATTACTTGAGTTTTATAGTACATCTTGATACCTCGGAATGCATAGCCTCCAGCCTTGTTCTTACTTAAGAATAGCTTGGTTATTCTTAGCCATTTGCATTATGTATAATTTTTTAAATCATCTTTTGATGAGATTTTAAGATTTCATTAAATCTCTAACCCAAATTGGGAATAAATTAATGTCATTACTCTTGGCTATTTCAGCCCATTAAAGGATACGTACCTCCGTGTACTTATATCTTTCATTTCATTGGTGTGTTTCATATCCATCTGTATTGTAAGATTGTCACATACCTATTAAAAATACATTCCTAGCATTTGAAGTTACTTGAATTTACTGTAAGTTATATCTTTAAAAAGCATATTTTTGTTAATTTCTTGCTGGTATGTAGAAATACTATTGAGTTTTGTACCTTGACCTTGAATATATGACTTTCCTACATTCACTTCTTAATTCTAGTAGTTTTGTGTAGATGTTTATGGCTACTCCATATACATACTTAAAATAATTTTTACTTTTTCCCCTATTGTGACTTGTATTTCTTCCTCTCAACTGTCGCATTGGCTAAGACTTCTAAAATGCTGGCGATTAGAAGTGGTGATAGTGGGCATTCTTGTCCTATTTCTAATCTCAGTAGAAAAGTTCTACTGCTAGGTATTATGGTTGTTGCATTTTGCAGATTTTCTTTATCAGATTAAGTAAGTTGCCTAACACAATTTCTAGGAATATTCTTATGAGTAGATGTTGAATTTGATTAAATGCCTTAAAGCAATAGTTCTGCAGAATATTAGGCTCTTTCTCTTACTTCTTTTTCTTTTTCTTCTTGGTCCCTTATGCCCACATTGTCAAGGGAGTGTTTCCTTTCATGTTTATCCAGATTTTCTAGTTGTCCCTGAAGACTTCTCGGTTACAAGGTAGAGCCTCATTCTAGAAAGTGGCATATTCTCGTTGTACTTCTCTGTCTTCCCTCTATACTCGCGTGAGTAAGACAGTAAGACAAACTCCCAGGAATCTATTCAGTTCTTTTCTCCTTCATGGATTTCTGGCTGGGGAGCTTAGGAATAGAGTCTTCGGTTAAGGTTTGCTATGTGAAGAAAAGGCGCAGCCTCTTGGTGCTGGGCATGCGCTGCAGAGCATGTCACGGTAGAGTCGCAGCAGGGGAGCATGCTGCATGACAGCTAAATGCTCAGTTTTAAGGGATAAACATAATAGTTTTAACCATTCTTAAAATACAAAAGAAGTAATAAAGCCTAAGGCACAAAGCTGACATTCTTTAGAAGATTAAAAGCAAATGAGAGGCTTTTCTTCTTGGGGCCCCTGGGAGCGTGTCACCTCCCCATCTCTCCCTGTCCCTCGTGTTGTGCAGAAGCTCGGGAGCGCCTCTGTCACTCCTGCTTCCCTCGAGCAGCCGCGCACTCTCACGTGAACTAAGACAAGAACGCGGGACCTCTGCCAGCCTCCCTGTGAGCAGCGCAGGGATCCGTTAATCTTGGGACCCCTGTGAAATGTAGAAAGCGAGGTGTTTGAGAGCTTACGCCTCACGTTCCACCGCTGTCTCTGCTAAGCGCCAGCACGTGACAGGAAACTGCAACTCGATGGGAAGTGCTTGGGTTTATTTCCCATGCAGGGAAATGTTCTGCGGAGGGACACACAATCTTGGTTGCCACTTCTCAATTCTGCCGTGGTGGTACTGAAACCAGGCAGAGACAAGATACAGATGGCGCTTACGTATAAGACTTTATTTATGGACCCAAGTTCAAATTTCTTAGGATTTTCATGTGTCATAGAATATTATTCTTCTTTCAGGTTTTTCCAATTGTCTGCACATGCAAAGATCATTTCTTGCACACGGGCCATAGGAAAACACGTGGCAGGCTCGAGTTGTCCCGTCGGCTTTCACTTGCTGACCTTGGCCTAGAACAATGGTGGTGAGCCCACGCATGCGAGGCACAGCTGGCCGCTTGTGTCATTGGAGGCTTTGTGTGACCAGGCCGTGGACCATCTAGGCTGCTCTAGAGCTTTGCATTACATACCGGTATACTAGACTTTAATTTTTTTTTTTTTCCAGAACTGGGGATTGAACTCAGGCCCTTGCACTTGCCAGGCAAATACTTATTCTACTGAGCCATCTCCCTGGCCCAACATTGTTTCTTGTTGTTGTTTTAATTCCATGAACATTGTCCAAAAGGATTTTTTCCTTTCTTTTAGAATAATGAAGAATAAGAATTATACCGCATTTTTATTTGTCTTCATTCCCCCTCTGAGACGTGTTCTTTCTCCTTGCGTAGGCTGTTTCTGACTTGCATGCCTTTTGAAGAACTTTAGCATTTCTCCCAATGGTGACGAAGGGGCTCAATTTTTGTTTGTTTGAGAAAATTCTTATTTTCCCTCCACTTAGGAAAGAGAATTTCAGTGGCCAAGGGATTGGGGCGCTTTGTCCTTTTTTCCTTCACTTGCAGTCTTCTACTCTGTACTCTGGCTTACACGGCGTCTGATGAGAGATTTCCAGGAATTCTTATCTGTGTTCTCCTTGAGGTAGGATTCTGCCTTAATCCTTTCTGTAGGATTGCGCCTGTCGGCACCTTTTAGATAGGCAGAATGGCCGCCTTCGTCCCAGGGAACTCACACCTGTACGAGATATATTTTGATCTCTCTGTTTCCCAATCTCCTCTCCTCCCTTCAACCCATCTTTCTCTCCCTATTTACAAAGCTTTGTATGTCCCTTATCCTTTTTAAAGAATTGCTTTCTTTCCTCTTCCCTTCCCCGTCTTTACCCTACTTCTTCACTCTTGAGCAGTTCCTTGCCACCTCACAGTGCGTGTCCCTACAAGCCTGTCCTTTGCTCTTTCAGCTTCTCACACCACGGAGACGATGCGGTGCTTACACATGTGAGTCCAATTTATTTTACTTTCCAGTGTGGTCTCAAGTTGTATCCATTTACCTAGAAGTGCCCAGATTTATCCTTCTTTATGGCCAAATAGTACTCCTTTTTTTCTTAATTTTCTCTTGCTTAATTTGGGAGTCTTCAACTGACCATCAAGCTCGCCGACTCTTTCTTAGATGCTTTGAGTGTGCTGAGTAGCGCACAGAAAGCATTCTTTGTCACAGTGCTTTGATTTTTGGCATTTATTTTTAAAAAGTAGTTTTGATTTCTTTTCATGAAATGGTTCCTGTCTCTCCAATTTCACTTCATTTATTTTTTATAAAGCACTTTCAACACTTTAAATCACAGTTACGTACATTTTTTCCTAATAGTGGTGCGGCTGAGTCCACCTGGCCATGTCTGGTGCTGGCTCTGAATGCTTCTGTCTTCAGAGCGTCCTTCTTCTCGCCTTCTGGCATGACTTGCAGTTGTTAGCCGAACACCATCGTGGTGTGGTGTGTAATAGGACACGAGTAGGCCAGGGGTGTGAGATTTTGCTTAGTCTGGCAAGAAGCCTCTCTGCTTAATATTGGCTGTAGGTGCAGACGGTAGCGGACTTGGGAGAGAGCATCTTTGTTTTTCCCTTCTGCGTTAAGTTTCCAAGTACTCTTTAGAGAGTTTGTGTCTTGGGGGAGTTTTAGCTGTGACCAGCTGCTCCTCTGGAGCCCTGCTTGCGTGCTTGGGGAGTAAACGAGCAGGACAGTGAAGTCATCTTTAGGAAAGAAGTGGAAGCTCTTCCCTTCGGTAAACGTAGCTGCACTGTCCCCTGTGGATGGAAGGTAGGCAGGGAACAGGTTGACTCTGATGAGCGTGTCTGGGGACTGGGGACTTGTCGTCCAGTGACTTCCACCACCTTAGGGGATTCTGAAAGATGCCCAGCAGCTGCGCTCAGTGTCAAGTGTGGACAAAAAGAAGACCAGGTAGCCAGTCCAGAAGGGAGAAAACGCTCTCGCGAGGAGAACACTTCAGGTTTGGTGGGTCGTGTTGCCTCCTCATTTACAGCTTGTCATGGATTTAAGACCGAGCTCGTCACTGTGCAGCCTACATGTAGTGTGCAGCGTGACCTCACACAGTGGTGGCCCCGTGCTCTCCTCAGCCTTCACTGTAGCAGTTATTTGCCCTGAGAACCACAAGTGGCGCCTGTGCCAGAATCTTGCTGACGTGGACTTGTGGACTTGATGTCCGCTGAAAGTCACATCTCTGGCTCAAACCGTAGTGTGGTCACCTAGGGCTTCAGTGTCTCCGCAGTTCCAGGCATTGAAGGTCACAGCTGGAGATCTGCTTGCAGTGGCCATGGGGTCAGCTGGGGAGAGGGAGCTGGTAGCAAGTGGGATTCTTTCTTATCTTAAAGAGAAAAATAGAAACATCAATAAAACACCTTCAACAGGTTAGTGAGAGAGTTACAATAATTAATACATAGTGTATTGTCTTTATAGTAGTTATTCAGAGTACAAGATGTAGACAGAAAATCTTGTTCAAACAGTATTAGCACAAAACTTTCTCTTCAGTGAACTAAGAGAAATTAGTTACATAACTATCTTGTATGATATATATATATATATATATATATATTCTTTTTTCCTTCTTTCCTGTCCCCCTTCACCCATCACATTTTGTCTTTTCTTTTGAATAGCTTCTTCTGAATTCACAATTTTGGATCTTACTTACTCATTTAGTTTCTCAGACTAAGGAGACAATATGATGTTTTACACATATGGTTCTGATTTATTTTACCTATGAGTATGGTCTTAAGCTATATCCATTTACCTATAAAAGTCTCCCATTTACCCCTCTTTATGTCTGAGTAGTACTCCATTATATTAAAAAAAATACATCTTTTCTAAATCCATTTGTTGGTTGATCAGAATTTGGATTGTTCCCAAGAATTAGCTATCACAAATTGTGCTGCTATCAACATGGGTGCACGTGTATCACTGTGGTGTGACGTTTTTAATTCTTCTGGGGAAATACCCAGCAGGGTAATAGCTGGGTCAAATGGTACCTCTAATCCTAGTTTTTTGAGGAATCTCCACCCTGATTTCCACAGTGGTTGCACCAGTCTACACTCCCACCAACAGTGGAGAAGGGTTTCTTTTTCCCACAGCCCTATCAGCATTTGTTATTGGTTGATTTCCTGATGATAACCATTCTTTCTGGGGTGAGATGGAATCTCCATGTTGTTTTAATTGGCATCTTTTGAATGAACAATGATGTTGAACATGTTTTCAGTATTTATTTGCCATTTGTATTTCTTCAACTGAAAAGTGTGTATTCATCTCAGATGCCCATTTTTGGACTGGGTATTTGAACTTGAGGGGGGAAGTCTGATTTTTTTCAATTCTTTTTATGTTCTAGATAGAAGTCCTTTGTCTGAAGGAAAACTGGCCATAATTTTTTCCCACTTGGTGGGTTGTCTTTTCACTTTGGTGTGCAAAAGCTTTTTAATAACATGTGATCCCATTTCTTGGTTCTTTGTACTACTTCCCTTGCAGTCTGCATTTTTTTCTTGAAGCCTCTGCCTGTATCTGTATCTTGAAGATTCCCACCTACTTTCTCTTCCAGTAAATTTAGTGTTTCTATTTTAATATTTAGATCTTTCATTCCTTTAGTTTAGTGCATGGTGATAGATAATGGTATAGTTTTAGTCTTTGACATTTGGAAAGCCAGTTTTTCAAGAACCATTTATTAAAGAGGCTGTCTTTCTTCCAGTGAACATGTTTGGCCACTTTGTCAAAGATAAGGTGGCTGAGTGTGTTTGTAGTTGTGTCCACATCTTTTATCCTGTTCCATTGATCCTTAAGCCTGGTTGTTTCACCAGCACCATGCTGATTTTATCACAGTAGCTTTGTAGTATAATTTCAAGTCAGGAATTGTAATGTTTCCTGCCTTGCCTTTGTTGGCCAGAATTGCTTTTACTATTCTAGGTCTCTTCTGGTTCCAAATGTATTTTAGGATTGTTTTTTCTAGATCTGTGAGGTATGCTAATAGTGTTTTGATTGGTATTGCATTAAATCCATATGCCAGTTTTGGGAGTATGGCCATTTTTACAACATTGGTTCCTCCTATCCAGGAGCAGGAATATCTTTCCATTTTTTGAAATCTTCAATCTCTTTTTTTGAGAGTATTATAATTTTCACTCTACAGATCTTTTTCTTTCTTTGTTAGATTGATTCCTTAGTATTTCATTTTTTTAGATGCTGTTATGAACAGCATGGTTTCCCTAATTTCTCTCTCAGGGACTCTGTTGTTTGCATATAGGAGTGCTATTGATTTTTGAGTGTTGAATTTATGTACGGCTATGCTACTGAGTTTGGATATTAAATCCTTAAGTTTTTTTGGTGGAATTTTTGCATCTTCTGTGTATTGTATCATGTCATCTGCACATAATAGTAATTTAACTTCTCTCTCTCTCTCTCTCTTTCTCTCTCTCTCTCTCTCTTTCTTTTTTTCTTTCTTTCTGTTGTCTAATTGCTCTGGCTAGTGTTTCTAGAACTACATTAGAAAGGAATGGTGATGGTGAACATTCTTCTCTTGTTCTTGATTTTAGAGTGAAAGCTTTCAGTTTTTGTCCATTTAGTATGGTGTTAGATATTGGTTTATCATAGATAGTTTTTGTAAGATTGAGATAGAGACCATCTATTCCAATTTTCTGCAGGTTTTCTTTTATTATGGATGGGTATTGGACTTTGTCAAAAGCTTTTCTACATCTATTCAGATGATAATCGATATGGTACGTTACATTTTTTGATTTGTTATGTCAAACTGTTCCTGTATCCCTTGGATGAATCCTACTTCATCATTTGCCAGCATCTTATTAAGGATTTTTGCATCTATGTTCATTAGGGAGATTGACCTGTAGTTTTTATGTTTTGGTTGTATTCTTCTGTGGTTTTGGAATCAGGGTAATACTTGCTTCCGGGAATGATTTTGGAGGTACTGCTTCACTGTTAGTTTCTTTAAAGAGTTTCAGCATTAGTTCTTTTATTTCTTTATTTATTTGGTGCAGGGTCTCACTATGCAGCTTGGACTCATAGTGATCCTCCGGCCTCAGCTTCCCCAGTGCTGGGATCACAGGTGTGTGCCACCACGCCCAGGTTCCAGGGCTGGCGTGGCATGCGGTCCTAAGGATCAAAACCAGATCCTTGCGCTTAGACCGCTGAGCTGTCTCCCCAGCCCAGTGGCGTTAGTTCTTCTCTAAATTTCTTGTAGAACTTAACAGTGAATCAGACAGGGCCTGGGCTTTTCATTGTTGGTAAATTTTTAATTACAGTTTCAATTTCACTGGCTGATAGAGCGTCATTTATAATTTTTATATCTTCTTGATTTAGTTTTGGTAATTTGTTTGTGTCTAAGAATCTGTCCATTTTTTCTGTGTTTTCCATTTTATTGGAATACAGATTCTCATAATAGGGTTTTGGGGTTTTTTTTTTGTTTGTTTTTGTTTTTTTTTGTAATTTAGGGAAGGGTCTACAGGGTGTTCAGGGTCTTACTATGAGATTGGACTCATAGTGATCCACCTGTTCACAGCCTCCCGAGTTGGGATTACAGATGTGCACCAACACAACCAGTCTCAAGTCTCAGTGTGCCCCTAGGGGTGGGCCAGCACGGCAGGCCTGAGGATCGAACCCCCAGACCCTGCGACTGCTTGCAGCGCTTTAATATGCTGCGCTATTTGGCCGGCCCTTCCTAGTAGGTATTGATGATCTGAATTTCTGTGGGATCCATTGCCATTTTTCCCTTTTCATTCCTAATTGCTTGACTTGGTTTTTTTTTTTTTTTCTGATGATGTTGGCTAATAATTTATCAATTTTATTATTTTTTCCAAGAACCAACTTTTTAATTCATTGAATACTTGTATTGTTTTGTTAGTCCTTCCTGCCTTGATATCTGCTTTTACCTTTATAATTTCTTCCCTCATGTGAGCTTTGGGTTTGATTTGTTCTTTTTCTAGAAGCTTAGGATCGACATTGGATTATTTATTTGAGCTCGTTATTGGAGTTCATTACTATTCCCTGGCAGCCTGCTTTCACTGTGTCGCATCAGTTTTGGTGTGCTATGTTGGAGAAAGGGGGACTCTTGTCCTGGGATTTGGGTAGAATGGTCACTGGTGATGACAAGGTTCAGGCTGTGGCTGTGTGAGATGGTGGCGGAGGAGGAAACAGAGTCAGGTGAGAAAATAAAGGAACTGATACATCGAATTTTCTAGTAGGTCTTTGAATCTGTTGTTAAATCTCTGAGATTGATGAAGGAATTAGGGATGGAGAAAAAAACTTTGGGAGCTAGAAGTTAGAGTTTGTAGCTAATGGAAAGTCTTTACCAGGAGGGAACAGTGGGAACAAGTGGGCAGTGATGTAACTGGATGGTCTAGGAAGTCTCCCTAGCAGGAATTTGTATAAAAAGTAAGGAGGATGTCATTTCAGGGAGCACAGGAGAGCCAGAGGACGCTTTCCTTACTTCTTGGTCTTGAGACATAGGGGCGCAGATAAAGGAAGGAAGGTTAACGTCACAGAAGGTCAGAGTTCATAGAGGATGAGAACCAGCCAAATAGCTCAGCAGATTAAAGCACCTGCAAGCAGGAGCAGGAGCTGCGGGTTTGATTCCCGAGTCTGCTGTGCTGGCCCTGCCCCCAGGGCTCGCTGAGATGGCAATTGAGACAGGGTGTGGTGGTGCGCGCCTGTAATCCCAGCTCTTGGGAGGCTGTAAGCAGGCAGATTACTATTGAGTCTGATATCGTAGTGAGACCCTGAACACTCTGTAGACCCTCCCCTAAAAAAAGAAAAAAAAAAGTTCATAGAGGACATGGAAGAATTTAAGGGGTGGGAAAAGGCTGTTGGGAGTGGGCTTGAGCCTTTTACAGCTCAGTGTATTAATATGGCTTTACTTTTTATACCTAGTTTTTATACTTTTCTGCTGGATGGTTAAGACCAAGAAAAAGCAAGACCTATATAACAGGAAATGTCACTTTTGTATCTGCCAAGGTTGCCAAGGTCAGTCAAATCCCCTCAGTATTTACCCTGAAACCCTATACCGCAGATTGTTGATCCTTTCTCAGGGTCAGCCATGTGGATGAGTCCCGGCCATTGCTTGACCAATTTGCTCTCTGTGAAAGCCTGGAAGAATGTTTTCTCTACGTGTTACTCTCCTTAGGCACACTCTGTATCACCGATCACTTTCCTCTGTGCAGGGTCCAGTGGGGTCCAGAACATTGTGGATAGCAGAGACTTGGAAAGGATAGCTCGGTGGACCCAGATTTCCAGCAGCAGCCCCAGTGACTTCAGCTTCAGGACTGGGGCCAGTCATGTCCTCTTATCTATTGAGCTTTCTGCTTTTCTCTCCTAACCCAGTTTTTAGGATCTGTGTTTACCATGGGGAATGCAAGACATCTTTCTTAATAAGTTTTGGTTGACTCACTTGTTAGGGGAGTGATGTACCTGTGGCGACCTAGAAAGGTCTGTATTTATTTGTGTTTTAAGGTCACGTTGGTATGGAAAGGTTGAGTAGCCTTTCCATACCAGCATGATCTTACGACATATGGAATGTAAAGCAGGATGAAGGAGATATGGATTAGGTGAGGACTTGCTCCGTACTAGGTTTTGTGCTAAATAGTTGCTGCGGTTTCCCTGGAGACCAAGACTGACATATTGGAAAGACTGTGAGCCCTGGATTCAGTCCGGAGTGTGAGTTCTCAGTGTTTTGGCTAGCTGTGCTACTCTAGGAAAATTACCTGTGTTCTTGTGTCTCTCTCCTGGGGAATATGAATAGTACCCCTCCAACTCATACCTGTTACAGTGGCTCTCTAAGCTGCCCAGGTGATTATAATGAGTAGCAAGTCTGGGGACCCCTGCAACAGCGGGGTTTAGTCCATCTTACATATGAGGCGAGCAAGGTCCAGAGGGATTAGATGTGCTGCTCGTGGTCTTGAGCACCTGGCCCTTCAATGACACAGCCAGGATCAAGAGCCAGTTCGCTGAGCTTCATTTCAGCCCTACTACAAGGGGAGCTAGAGCAGGCCCCTCGGAAGGTCTGCCCAGCCACACTGGGCAACATGGGGGTGGGGAGTGAAGGGATCAGGTGGACTGAATCAGGTCAGCGATTCCAAGCCTGACTCTCCGTCCAGACCAGACGGCCTGGAAAGCATGGAGGCTGTAACTCCCCAGGGGCTGCCCCAGGCCTTTCTGGATCAGAATTTCTGGAGCATGGGAACTAGGAATTTGCCTGTGTAGATTCTCCCTCAGGTTATTCTGGGGCTGCTCCTCTGGGTCAGGGGTTTGGGCCTGCTTTTGGGAATCATTTGAACCCTAAACAAAGTCCTAAAATGATCCGATGATGTCATCCCAGTCCAACGCTGCCAGTGCCACCAAAATTGGCCCTCAGGGCTTGAATGCGGATGCCTTCCTGTAGGATCTTCTTCAGTGCCCTGTGTGAAACAGACACTCGACCCGTCCTCGGGCATTTGAACTTTGAGTACGTAAGAAACGTCAAATTGGCAGGCTCGGCTGTAACAGGAAGAGTCATTTGTTCTGTAGAGCTGTTCTTCTCACTTCTTTCCCCTGGAGGTTTCTGCCCACTCGGTCAGATCCGAGCTGTATAAACAAGCCTGTACTACTGAGCGAGCACACGTCTTGTAATTTTTTTTCTGGAGTGCTTAACATTGCAGATGTCAAAAATAAAATCCATTGGTTTTAATGGGCTGAGGCAAACAATATGAATTAGATAGAATGCGAAGGAGAGAAAATACAACAGCAGTTCTTATTTGGTGGCATAAATAGTCATACTGTATGACAGTCAGTGCTTGATTACTTCTCCCACATGGCACTTCCTTGGCCAGGCTTTGAGGGCTGGGCGCTAAGAGTGGCCGGCCTGCAATGTGAGGGTTCTAGCTGCATGTGATGATGACTTTTGTGACACTGTAGTGGAACTGTCATTGTCTTCCTCTTGGAACGGCATCAGGATCATGGGTTGAAGGTCCCCTTTCAGGTGTCCGGAGTCAGAATATCTGTGGTGGGAGGACTGGCTGCTCCAGATTCTGGTGCAGGAGGCCTGGGAATTTCGCCCCACCCAACATAGCCTAGAACAAGATAATCATCAGTTTCTCCAGCCGTCTTGCACTGGGGCATTCCTGGGACTTATTCTACTCCCTCTTCTTAGGCAGCACTGCATAAGGAAGCTTCTTATTTTCCCAGTGACGAGCTGGAGGGTGGGGAGGAGAATCAATCGCCATAGGCCCCCAATGGCAAACCTATGGCAGAACCCACGACTGACATCGAGGCCTTTTCTTCCTGTTCTTCTCTGCTGTTTTTCTGATGGGCTCTAGGACTTGCTCCAGCGGGGCAGATATTATCAGGAAAACATCAGGCATTGTACAAAATGAGAGCTTTAGGTAAACCGCAGGCACAGTCTTGACTTTCAAAAGATTAGCCACTCACTTTGTGCCATAGAAGTTCTGCTGTTCTGGTACTCACAAAGTCTCCCCTTACCTTCTGCCTTTCCTACATTGTCTTCTTTACTTAGATCACTCTTGAATTCCAGAGGTGGATTCCAGATTTCAGGGCTGGATCTTATGGAAAACCCTGGAAAAACTTTGTGTGTGATTTCCCGAATAGGTCTTAGACTGTGGTGCAGTTGGCATGTTGCTCTCCAGCTGAGTAAAGGCCCCTGGAACATAGGGGTGAGCGGTGGTCTGCCTTGCTGTGTGACAGTTAGCTCAGCTATCATCCTGACTGGATCAGGAGGCTCCTGGACATGTGATTGGATGGTGGGGCTGCTGTGCTTCTCAGTGGATTAGTCGGCTAATGGTTGTCACTGAATGTGCATCCAGAAGGAGGGGCCAGTGGGAGGAAGCAATCTAGGGTGTCCTCAGAAGAGTGCCTCTCTCTCTCCCTGGGTTCTCCACATGTGTTCTGCTTCCTGGATGCCACGGGATGAGCAGCACACTGCTCCACCTCGCCCTTCTGCTTTGATCTTTCTGATTAGAGCCAGTGGGTCACAGACTGAACCTTCGGAACCATGAGCCGAATAAACCTCGCCTCCTCTACACTGCTGCTGCTGGATATTTTTGTTCTAACAAGTGGATAGCTGACCGAAATGTGGTGGAATCTCATCCGTTCTACGATTCATTCAGTCTTTGGGCTCTCACTCCACGCCAGCCTCTGCTCTAGGTGGAGGTGGTGCTTGTCACCTCTCCGTCTGTGCTCGGGCCATTTTCCACGTAACTTCTTTGAGATCAGATTTTCTTTTCCCTCTTGGGTACCTAGCATGGTGCCCATCCCTTCTGAAGCTTCAGATGTCCGTGCTGACTGTGCGCTCTCCCTTGGGCTGGCCCGGCACACTTCGCCAGGTCCTGGCCCTCCTCCTGCTCCCGTATCAGTTGTCACCTCCTCTGGCTCTGGGCCATCAGAAGTGAGCACTTGCACATTTCCATTTTGGCGACCCACCTGCCACCCATCCTGAGCACTGAGCCACCTAAGGGGGGCTTCTGTGTTACCTCGCCTCCAGTTCCCAGGCCCAAGAGCACAGCACATGTGGCCAGAGAATACAGGGTGAGTTCCTGGAACCCAGTGGTGACAGTGGGGTGACGTGAGCCATTTTATGCAGAGGGCTGAGGGATGCTGAGTCCGTTGGGGCACACTCAGCCTCGACACTTCCGTAGTTCTTTGAGAAGCCCAGCTTGAGGGACTCCTGGCTGGAGGAAGTGGGCCAGCATCCAGCAGCCATGGTGAAAGGGAGGGGACCTGGAATGCTTTGGCCGGTGGCATCTTTGAGGGAAGGCTGGACATGTGCGGTCCTGTGGTGCCAGCTCAGAGCCAGAAGAGCCTCAGGAGGCGGGTTTTTACTGCCCACATCCAACTGAGGTCAGAGAAACTGGCTTGATTTGGTTTCTCAGATGGTTGCAGAGGAGAGGAATCTAGTAGCCTTCCAACCAAGAGGCTTTTCTACT
>NW_004524583.1:30565342-30574709 GCF_000260255.1 Octodon degus
GATTATTTACTCTGAGTAAATGCACATAGTATCTATACATAAAGAAGTTTCAGTTTTTCTTCATCATTTGATTTTAAAACTATTGATTTGTGTTGTGTTTCATGTGAAAGATACATTTTACAGCATAATGTAATGAATGAAAATTTGGTTCTCTAGTTTCATGAACCCTGGCATTATAGTCAGTGAATTTAATTAGGGAGTTCTAACCTACACAGATTTCACGTTCAGTTCCTGCTAACATTTGTTGACATACTGCTGGAAGGTATGTCTTAGAAATGATTCTCTCTAGACAGGAAAAATTAAACAGCTTGTCTGAGTTTCAAAATGAGTTGATAGAGGAACCAAAAATAGAAGCTGTTTAGTGACTACAAGAGGCGCTCAAATTCTTCACATGGGCTATCTATCTGCCTGCACTTGGCAGCGCACAGCCCAGCCCTGGGACTTCAGCCTGCTTGACTCACAGAAAGGCTGTTGGTGGGAGGGGACAGCTGGGGAGAGAGAGAAGGGGTCGGAGATGCTTGTTTCTAGGTCATTTGCAACCCTGCTATTATAATACGGTTTTCTAGGTGAAGGAGAATATGCTCATTAAAGTGAAAGTGTTCATTTTAAAATAAAGCAGTGAAAATCCAAAAGGCTCCGTTACATAGAGAAAGGAGTGCACAGGAGTAGACACAATTTTTGTTTTTCACGCTGTCATATTCTGTATCAGTGCAGTAGGCAACTAAATAGTTGTTTAGGAGAGAAGCTGCACTGTTCATTTAACTTTAAAATCCACTGATTAGAATACTAACCAGTGCATCCATGTAGTACCCTATTTATAGGCTACTGATAAAGCAGAGAGACGTACTAGAATGATTCTCTTTATTTCTTCATGCAATCTAATTTTAAAATACATTCTAATTCACACATGATGAAAGCCGACACATCATTCAAGTAGGATATTTTGAACAACCACATTGTTAGCATAAATTACAAATTTCTCTCTCCTTCTACTTCCAACCAAATTTGCTTTTATGGAATGGCTTTTGTACCAACTTATTTTATTATAGACTATCTTCTGAGTTTTTATTTTGAATTGAATGGTCTTTTTTGGTGAAGCATGGTGTTTATTGAAGTTTCCTTGATGAAAAGCCTAGGAATCTCTTGCACGTAATGCAGCCTGGCTCTTAAAGTCTGATGACTCTCGGAAAGGACTTTTATGGCTTTGGAGTGTACTTCCTCGTTCATCTTCCTTGACCCTTACATTTGCAGTACTCGGTAGCATTTGTACTGTACTAATGAACGTAAGCATGGTGAGGAAGGTGTTGTGGGATAGACCTGAGCACTAGCAGGTGCTCGGTGCATTCATTCGAAAGGGAATTAAAGAGAGCCCCAGGGGTCGTTCAGCCTGCTCAAGGTCACACAGACAGTGAAATGCGACAGCACCAACTGAACTCCCTCATCACTCAGGAAGTCTGTCTGTCACTATCTTACCAGTATTCTTCAAGGCTCTCCAAAGGCCAAATTGAACACATTCATTTTTTAAATTGAGGTGAAATTCACCTAAGATGAAATTAACCATGTGTAATTCGGTGGCATCCAGCACAGTCGCAATATTCTACCACCACAACCTCCCCCTAGTTCTAAAATGTGGGCATCATCCCCGAAAGATGAAAGTCTTGCATCTGTGAAGCAGTTATCCCATTCCCTCTAGTCCTGACTGCTGGCAACTGCCAATCTGCTTTGTCCTTCAGATTTACCTCTTCTGGGTACTTCCTTTAAATGCCCTCAGTGAAGGGGCCAGCCAAAAAGCTCAGCAGATTAAAGTACCTGGAAGCAGGGGCAGGGGCCAAGGGTTCGATCTCCAGACCTGCGGTGCTGGCCCCACCCACGGGGGAGTGCTGAGACAGCAATTGAGAGTGGGCACAGTGGCACCTGCCTGTAATCCCAGCTCTTGGGAGGCTGTAAACAGGTGGATCACTATGAGTCCAATCTAGTAGTGAGACCCTGAACACCATGTAGACTCTTCCCTAAAAATCAATCAATAAATCAACTAGAATTTTAAAAAAGAAAAAGGCTGATAAGTTCGATACCCTCAGTGTATATGATTTTTTCCATCTAGATTGTTCACTTAGTGGGTTGTCAAGGTTCATTCACAAAGGATAAGCCAGAGCGTCACCCCTTCTTGTAGGTGAGTAATATTCCACTATATGCCAGTACATGTTCTGTTTATCCGTTCATTGCTGATGGGCGTCTGGGTTGTTTGTACCTTTCGGCTATTATGAATAACATTGCAAACATTCAAGTGTATTTGAATATTCATTTTTATTTTGGGGGAGAATGTATGTAAAAGTGGAATTGCTAGATAATTCTGTGAGTAACTGTTTGAGGAGCCTCTAAGCTGAGTTTCCTGCTCCGAGACCAATCCGCAGTGCTGCCAGCAGCGGCCAAGGGTGCTTGGTCCCCAGGCTGCTCCATCCCCAGGTCTTTGCCAACACTTGTTGTAGGAATTTTTATTTTAACGGGTATGAAGTAGTATTTCGCTGTGGTCTTGATTGGACTTTCTGGAAGTAAGTATTCATGTTTTAAGGCATAGGACTAATCCAGAAATGAGTGTTGGAGTACAGAAGTCATCGTGAAACTGATGGAGTTCATCGGTTTTCAGGAGATAGTGCAAGTTGGCCTCTACTCAGCCAGGCACGAGGACACATCTTTGTAAACCCAGCTGGCTGGATGGCTGAGGGAGGAGGGTCACAAGCTGAGGCCAGTCCAGACAATTTAGTAAGACCCCATCTCAAAATACAATTTTAGGAAAGGGGCTGAAGGTGTAGCTCGTCCTTCTTGGGGTGACATCGCTCGTCACACCCCCGTCTGTATATATCTGTCGGATATGCATCCACTTGTAAGGTGTAGCACATCAGACTGACAGTAGAGAAACTTTGGGACAAGAAGGAAGATGTGTGCACAGTAGGGCCACAGTCATCCCTTTACTGAAAAAAAAAAAAACCTGTTAACTTATTGAGTATCATATTTTGTTTTCATGGTACCTACCAAATAGGCTAAGTTCTTTGCATTTTGTAGCATTTATTATTTATTTGTTTTTATGTACTTAGGACAGGGTCTATAGGCTCTACAGGGTCTCACTATGTAGATTGGACTCGTCGTGATTCTTCTGCTTTCAGCCTCCCAAGCGCTGGGATTACAGACGCATGCCACCATGCCCAGTCTTAATTGCCATTTCAGCGCACCCCGGAGACGGGCCTGGCGTGGCACGCCAGGGGTTGAACCCTGGCCACTGTGCTCTGCCTAAGCAGGCGTTTCAGTCGCTGAGCTGTCCAGCCAGCCATATTTCATAGCTTTTAAAAGTAACACACGCTTGTGCCTTAATGGTCTGTTCACTTCTTTCTGCAGTGTGAGAGAAGATCCTGAAGATGGCTCAGGGGTCCGGGGATCAGCGGGCCGTGGGAACGGCGGACCCGGAGGAGAGCTCCCCCAACATGATCGTCTACTGCAAAGTAAGACGCCTGGCCCTGCCGTGGGCGGGCTGCCGCCGTGTGCGCCTGCGTCCTGGGAGGGGGAGACAGATGGAGGACAGTGGGACACATGCTTCTGCCCAGACTGCCTTGATTGATAAATGAGTATTTTCTTCCACATCCTGATGATCTAATCTTAAAATTCAAGGGAGTCAACATACATGAGAACCTTGTGTTGGACACTTGAAACATTTTCTGGCATTTTTAAAAAAAACCCCAAGGTTACCAGAGCAAGGCAGGTGGAGATAGGTTCTTCTGGTAAAGGCCTTTATGGTGTAAAGTGAGATTTATAAGATGAAAGTTCTTTGAACTCCTGGTATGCGCAAGATGTGTGCTAGGTGCTGGGAGAGGCAGAGGTGTGTCGCTGGCAGACGCTCACAGCTGGTAGGCACCGTAGGACGTGTGAAGGTCATCGGCTGTAATTGTTGGTTTCCAGGACACAGGTACAAGCAGAGTGTTCAGTAGTCTCAGAGGGGGAGGGAACTCCCAGCTGTGGGGCCACAGTGGGCTCGAGGAGACGGGGTGGTCTTTGGACTTGGTAGGAAGGATGTGCAGAATTGCTCTACAGGGTAGCAAAGAGAAAGAAAATTTCAGGTAGCGGCACCTGCTTGGCAAAGGCCCAGGGTCAGATGATGTGAGGAGCACCCAGAACTTTGGTTGGGGGCAAGACAGATCCCAAAGGGTGAATAGGTGTAAGCTCTGGGGAAGAACCAGAGCGCAGGGTGCTGAGTGCTGGGCAGCTCCGTCATGAAAGCTCATGTGCTGAGAGCTGCCGAGGCACGTCTCTTGGGATCGGCAGCCTTGCCCCAGCGTGCTGAGTGGGTTGTTACCAAGATGGTGCCGCAGCTCTGGGAGGCTGCTTCTGCTTTGTGCAGTGGGTGAGGAGACATAGCAGTCCTGCTGGGGCACTGCCCTTCAGAGCTAGGGGGAGGGCTGGGGATTTAGCTCAGTGGCACAGCACCTGCCTGGCAAGGGCGAGGTCCTGTGTTCAATTCCCGGTACCAGAAGAACAGAGAGGGACTGGTGGGGCCTGACTCCTGGCTGAATATGGAGTTAGCAGGCAAACAGAAGATCAGGGATGATTGAAGGTTTGTCCTTGGGTGCTAGAAAGACAGCTGCACTCTTAACTGAAAGAGAGTGAGGCCGCTTCTTAAGAGGGAGAAATACAGCACAGATTTATGCTTACACTTGTGGAATTTGAGGAAACAATTGCTTCACTTATTTATGAAAATATAACATAATGATACATATTAATAAAGAAGTGACAAAGTTTATTCATTTCAATAAATATTTAAGATGTCTATTAGGTTCTGTGTTTTCTGCAACTCTTTTTTGGATCTACACTAATCATGTGGATAGTGTTGAGATACATATTTGTGCATGGATATAATACAGTAAAGTTTTCTATTTTTTATATTCTATGGATATGAAATTCTGTAATTCTTTGCTTTTCAAGGGTATTCTTAGATAATCCATGCATAAGAGAGATGCTTATTACATTATAAAGAAAAAATAGATTAATGGAGCTAAGCCATTAACAGAACATGTATAATATTAGAAATATATTTATTCATCATTTTCTTCTTCATCCCAAGCTGGGAGATCCTAGCTCATGCCGGACTAGAAGAAATGTAGGCTTTGGAGTGAGACCTGGGTTTAATTCTAAACACACTGCCTCTAGCAATGTGACCTTAAGTTGTTTATTTTACTTCTATGAACTCAATCTCTTTAACTGTAAAAAGAAAAGCCCAGGGTGTAGGTTATAAGAAGTTCCATTTAGATAAGGTGAACGAATTATCTTACATCCCACTCTGCCCCTAATGTGGTCCATAAAGAGGCAGTTCTTTTCCTTTTGTCTTTAGGTCTTATAGAGAAAGAGACATTTGAAGAAGAAAGAAGATTATAAGCTATATTAATGTTGGAGCTATTAATAATACATCAACTAAAATACATTTATATACAAGTTGCCTTGTTAAGCACAAGAAAATAATGTGCATATTTTTGTATTATTCAAGGAGTTACCAATCCATGGATTATTAAAGATTAATAGGGAATATAAGTGTCAAGCAACCCAACACCTTTCTATTAGAATGTTTGGTATGATGTTGAAAGGAAAATACTTTCTTCCTATAACTTGTGATTTTTATGTTTTGGGAGGTGGTACCTCTTTTTTTTGGTTTAACTTAGAAACATACTTCTCAATTGCTATAATTATTTAGAGAAATGGCTGAAATATGTAATTTGCTTCGTAGTGACATATTGGTGTAAGGTTATGTATGTTCATGCTATTGGCCATATTAACTGCTATAAAGATAATTAATTGAATATGTTTGATTTATCTGAATAAAGAATATCCATTGATAATAGGTTTGAGTTATTTATCCTGGCCATACTTTTAGCTTTTCATCTATCAAATAAGCAGGTCGACTAGAATATCTATTAAGTTATCAATACTCTAATATTATGACCAGAACTTTATTCTTAGACATCTTGAGAAAGAAAGTCAAGAGATAAAAATCCAATCCAAAGCAATCTAGAAACCATTTGAAATCTAGTTAAGCTATGGTTATGTTTGGACCACGGGATAGCCACACATTTTCCTGCTTCCCACTTGGCTCTGGCCTGCTGGAGGACACCACCCTCAAAGTGTAAAAGCAAATCTCAAACACAAGGGAAACTGAGAGTATTTTCTACGGAAGGCTTTTGTGTGACTATTTATTCAAGACTGTCTCCACAAAACCAAACCTTGGCTTGTCAATCTATAACTTAAGTTTATAATTTAGAGAATTGTGTTTTCACTTTTGTCACACTTCTCTTGTCATAGACATTTTCAAGCTGCTAGATATTTGCTTGGGCTGTGTTGTCGTGACTCAGATACTAGCATTTTAAAAGCTGGATCTAGATAAATGGAGAACCCGAGTACACGTCTTAGTAATAAGTGGGATGATTATGTTCATAATGTTGTGCCTTTTTATTTCTTATTTTCACTTGGCACATAATAATTGTACAGATGCATGAGATACGTGATGTTTTGATATGTGCACACACTGTAGGATGATCAAATCAGCAATTAGCGTATCTTTCATCTCAAATATTTGTTTGTGGCAAAACATTCAAGCCCTGCTTCTAGCGCTTTTGAAATGTACAAGACATTATTGCTAACTATGCTTGTTTTGACTTTGAAGTGTGGTTCAGTGTGGCAGCCGAGGTATGAGTGATGCTGGGTGGGTCTTGCACGCACGGATCTTTCGGAACACTCCTCTTTTCTTTCATGTTTTAATGTCATTAACTGTGAGAAGTTGTACTTCCCTGATGCATGATTTATTTATTGACTTGAGCGCACTTTCTAATTTAGTTTTTCATTCTTCATACTCACATTTTGGATCAGAGGTATGTATGAAAAATGTCTTGGTCACATTAAAGATCTATTTAGAAGAAGACCTGAATTATTCATTGGGACGCCCAGACCTGTTCACCGTTCTTATATTCCCAGGTCCCTAGGCAGCCGGGTCGCTGGCCTGCGGAGGGGGTGACGATAGCTGCCCTAGCTGTATATCTTCAACTCTAGGGATGCTTCATAGGAATACTTCATAGAAAATTCCAGACCAAATATTTTTGTTTAGTAGGTCTGGAAAGAGTCCTAGGAATCTAAGTTGGTGTTCTCAGGAGAATTTGGCACCGGCCTAAGTTTGAAAAGCACCTGTTTGTGTCTTCCAGCATCCAGGCATAGTATGCATTGCAAAGTCAGGGGAAGGGTGATGCTTTGGAGTGGACTTTTATTTCTTGACTTTATTTCTCAAGATGTCTAAGAATGAAGTTCTGATCATAATATTGATACAGGGAGAAAAACTGGTTTCGGGTGGGTGAGCTCCAAACCATACAAGGAACCTCCAAATGACATAGAGAAAAACAATCTCTGGACCTGACCTGTGCGAGTTCGTGTTCTCTAAAACTGAAGAATGAATTTTAGGAACAAACGGAGGTTATGAACAGAACATATTTATTGGGAGAAAGAAAGCTCCTGTCCAAGAGAGGGACAGGAGGGGGGCCCGAGTGGGTAGTTCCCCAGGAAGCTGTCTCTTCCAGGGACTTTTATAGGTTAAACCATGTGGGGCTAAGGTAGAGAGAATGGGAACTCGCTTAGGTGGGCAGGAGGTGGGACAAAACTATGGTCAACCAATGGGATTACATATGGGACAGGGTCTTTTCCTGTTGGGGGTTGGAATGCGGGACAAGGTCTCTTTCTGTTGGGGGTTGGGCTAGTGACTCACTTGGGTCTTTCCAGGTGATGGATACCTATTTAGAATGTCAATCCCAGGTGCTACTCTTTTAGCATTTGTTCAGCCTTTAGGTCTTTAGGTCTGGTTCACAGCAGGAGCATCCGCCCCTCCCACAGTTGTAAGGCATCTCATCTTCTGTGCTGTCTCCTTTGAGGGCCTGGCCCTGTCTGACTGCCTATAATATTTCTATCTAACTCGGCTGCCTGCAAAAATATTAAGAGTGTTGACCACTTTATAGATATTCTAGTTCACCTGCTTATTTGATAGATGAAAAACTGAAGGTATGGACAGGGTAGAGAACCTAAAGTTCCCCGTGAATTTCCCAGTGAGCCTAGGCGTCCTGGCTGGTGTTCTTCCCAGCAGCCACTGGTACTCCTGGGTATCGGCCACAAACTACTACTGCCTCGTTGTTGGAACTCAGCAGTGCACGGCTAAGTTAAATAACCAAGAATACTAGAGGGCGATCTTCGGCTTTCATGCTTGCTGTTAGCTTCTTAGTTTCATCCTACTCACTGTGTTCCTGCTTTTCAGGCAGAGGTTTCTAAAATGTTTACTTTCTTCTCCAACTAGGTTTTTTCTTTTCAAATAAGAGTAGACTGCCCTCTGATTTCCTTTGATCTTTCTTTGAGTATTGTCAAAGCATGTCTACAGATGTTACCACTAGGCTGATAATTTGATTTGGTAGAACTCCGGGCCCTGAGGTGGTGATGTGCAGTGGACACTGTGGCTTAGCTGGACCTTGTCTTGGGTGAAGGGGCGGTGCGGGGTGATGGCGATGCCGAGAGCGAGCTGCGCGTTCTCGGCGTGGGTTCTGGCTTTGGTTCTTGCGGCTGTGGTTGTGTGGATGAGGAACTTCTAGTGCCTTCCATTTGCTTCCTGTTCTCTCTCTCTCTCTCTCTCTCTCTCTCTCTCTCTCTCTCTCTCTCTCCTGTCTCTCTTCCCCCTCCCCCTCCCCCTCTCTCTTCTTTTTGGCCGGCTCAGCCCGCCTTAAGGTGGGGCTGGTGCGCCGTGTGGTGCCCAGGATTGACCACGTCCCCTGTGCCTGCCTGAGCAGCCCTTAGACCGCTGAGCTATCTCCCCAGCCCGCGCTTTCTGCTCTCTCTTTCCCTCCTCCTTCCTAGTTACATACTTTCAGCACAGAAGTATTCAGTAAGTTAAAAGAATGAAATATGAACTGCATCTCTACCACTGGCTTAATAGATAAACCATTATTTTGGCCTCGTTTTCTTTCTTGGAGTGTGAGGCCCTAACGTGCAAATATCTTGCTGCAGTGATTTCAGAGTTCCAACCTGTCAAGTGGGGATCTTTCAGAAGTTAATGGTATTCACTGATACTAATATTGAAGCAGTGCTGTGAAACCATACGCACGTTTACAGGTCTTTGGAGTCTTTCTGAATGTATTTTTGAAAGTCAGATAACCTAGCTTGGATCATGGTTAAACCAAACCTATAGTCAGGCATCAGAAGAAAAAAAAGTCCTTGCGATGGCTCGACCCTGCCCCAGGAAGGTTAGCTGTCTTTGCAGCGGCTTGCTTCGTTGGCTTGATAATAACAGGACATCTGTGCAAATATTGTG
>NW_004524583.1:30576504-30599671 GCF_000260255.1 Octodon degus
GGCCACAGTTCCTGTGGGTTAGCAACGCAAGTAGAGGTTAGTTAGCTTTTCTAGCTCAGTGTTTCTCAAAGGGTGGTAAGCAGGGTGTTGGTTGGGATCCCAGGTGCATGAGAAGTTTCCATTCCCATGTCCAGTGATGAGAGGATTGGCAGGATTCAATGTCTTGGGTGCTGTTACCGCGGTGACCTGTGCTTCACACCATCGATGTTCCTTGCCACGTGTGTTTTTCTGTAGAATAGCTTGCTTTGGGAAGGTGAAGAAGCTAGGAGAGGCTGAGAAGAAATGTGGGTGACAGGAGCCTCTCGGCCGGCCTAACCTAGCCGATCTCTGACGTGAAGCCCCATGTCTTTTATTGGAAACAGGTTACTAGGTCCATCCTTCTCCCGAGGGAAAGAGATAACAAAAAGACATGAAAGCCCACATTCATTGAAATCCAGGAAACGATGGTGGGCCTTGGTGGAACCCATGACTACTGTTCCCCCTGCACAGGAGTTTCGGAGTGTTCCTTTGTGGTCCCTTTGAACCCTGCCGCTTCTTTATATTTGGCCATTTTGGACATAAACCTTGCGTGAATTGCCCTGTCTTAGGGCGTTCAGTCTGTTTACTGGTAACAGTCAACCCGTGCAGGGTGAGTCTACAAAGGGAGACCACTGAGACCCTGTTTTCTTCCTAAGGAAAGTGCTCCAGGAAAGAAGTGAAGCAGGGAAGCTGTACATTCAGTGTGCAGGGTGCACTTTGGAGCAGAAAGGTCAGTGTGGAGGGTGTGCAGTGTGGAGAGGGTGACAGAGTGGCAGAGGTAGAGGCAGAACAGTTTGGAGATTTTACAGGGATTTAGGGGAGGACCAATGACGCCCGTGTCAGTGGCAGTGTAGCCGTGGCACTACAGGTGAGGGGGTGTCTGAGAGATGCTTAGGAGGTAGAAGCAACAGGATTTAGAGACTGACAGGGCGTAGAGAGGGCTTGAAGGTACCTAGGAGGAGAGACAGTGGTCTTTCACCAGGTAATACGTGGGAGAACTCAGCAAGTTTCCCAGGAGAAAGCTTTGGAGTAAAAACCCGTGGAACTGAATTGCCTGGCTCTGTCCTCTCTGCACATAGAGGAATGAAAAGAATCACGAAAAGCACATGTAAATTGGACCAAGATAATCCACTGCGTCTGCCGGCTGCACCATTAGCTCATGACTGGCCATGCACAAATTGCTTCTACTTTTTGTCAAATCCAGTTCCGTCACTTACAAGATGAGAGTTTAGCGAGGCTGCGCAACCTTAAAAATATTATTCAGTTCTAACATTCTAGGACATTTATAATAAAGCAAAGAAAGCTGCATAATGTTATCTATTTATTCTTTCACAGCCTCCTTTGCTTTCTTTTTTATTTTCTTTACAGTGTTAACCCAGACAAAACTTTAAAAATATGTAAGTCAAATGTTTAAAACAAATTCGTTTTTGGTTCTTTAACATTTAGGACTATTTATTTCACTTAAAAAAAAAAACATTAAGATTCCCTAGGACAAACTTCACAGAGTGTTTGAGGTAGCTAACTCAATTGTCTATTCATTTTAAGATTCCTTTCGTTACATCTCTTGACAATTTTATTTCTGCCCTAGGAAGAAACTGTTCTGTTTTTCTTTTTCTCCCAGGACCACCTAGCTGGAAGAATAGCTTTCCATCATATTATCTTGGTAGGCAGGAGACAGGCACGTAGGGAAGTCCCAGTCCCAGGTATCGGTGTCCGTAGATGAAAGGGATGGTATTTTTAGTGTGGGAATTAACTCCGTGAGGTTTAGTTCGATGTGTTTCTGTAAGCATAGCTTTCTGATTTGAAAAGGCTTTGGTGTGTTTAAGACTTCATTTCATCTTTCCATTTTTTTCCCTCTCATTTCATTTTGAAGAGTCCAGGAGTTTGCGGTTGGCAGACAGTTCATTTTGCCATCAACGTTCCTGCGCAGCACGCTTCAACTGTGGAGAACTTGAATGGCCATGAACTCCCTATTGGCATGAGTTTGAACAAGAAAAATTAAAAGCTGATAGAAAACCATGTAAAGGAAAATAAATACACTTTAAAATCATGGGAGGTTTAAAAATTGTTTTAAAAGTTTCTACTAGTTTGCTAACACAAATCAAGACAGAAAATGGATCAATCTTTGGATCACCCTTTTCATGATGTATTCTAGTGAGGGAATAGAAAGTGTATGCAAAAATATGTGTAGACATATGCCCATTTCAAAAGAATATTGGTACTTCCGTAGTAAATAATAGCGAAAGTTTAGAAATAAATCCAATATCCATTGAAAGAGAGCTAGCTAAGTAATTGTAGAGGGACAGGATTCCTATCAGGAATGATCTACATTTATGGGTTCTTGAAATGGTAGACCTAATAATTGCACTGAGAAGATGGATACGGATCTTCTGGGATAAGGTCAGGGTAAACATTCTTCATTAAAAAAAAATACATGATTTTACCATTTTAAATATTTTTTGTATTTTAGGGAAGGGTCTACAGGGTTTTCAGGGTCTCACTACTAGATCCGACTCATAGTGATCTGCCTGTTTACAGCTTCCCAAGAGCTGGGATTACAGGCCTGCGCCACCACGCCCAGTCTCAGTTGCCGTCTCAGCGTGCCCTGGGGGCAGGGCTGGCATGGCAGGCCCAGGGGATTGAGTCCCCAGCCCCTACCCCTGCTTGCAGGTGCTTTAATCTGCTGAGCTATTTGGCTGGCCCTGTCTTAAAGCATCTTAGAGAAGCATTTCTTGCATGTTTTATTGGTGGTGCTGACAGAGACGAAGAAGAGTGGGAGCAACGTTCAGTGTATTTAGGATGTAGAACTGACCTGCAATTGCATTTAGATGGAGAATGAAAAATGGGCTCAAAGCTAGAGGCCAGTATTTGGGGCTGGGTGCCTTGTCATGCCTGTTTTAGGGTAGGTGGTGGGAGAAGGATTGAGGCACAGTGTCATAATATCATAGTAACAGAATGGTGTGTGTTCTCACTAACCTAGTTCTGTAAAGCTCTGCAAAGTAGGGTGTTAGGAGAACAGCTTTCATAGGGACTAGACCTGAAGGACTCTTCACTGGGAAGACATCCTCCCTGGTTACTCTTTCATCTTTTTTTTTTTTTTTTTTTTGTGGAACCAGGGATTGAACTCAGGCCCTTGCACTTACCAGGCAAGTGCTTATTCTACTGAGCCATCTCCCCGGCCCCTACCCTTTCATCTTGAAAACATGCAGGAAGTGGCTTCTATGTCTGTGGCAGTATGACATTTATGGACTGTTTTTATTGGTTTTCTGGGTGACCATAACGAATCACCACAAATTGGCTCCAAGCATAGGACATTGATTCTCCCAGTTCTGGAGCCTAGAAGTTTGGGGCCAAGGTGTTGTCAGGGTCACTCTTCCTCTGAAGTTTCTAGAGAAGAAGATTCTTTCTACCTTTTTTCATCTGCTAGAAATCCATGACGTTCCTTGGTTTGCAGGGTCTCTCCTTGTTCAAATCTTTCTCTCCTGATCCTGTGTCAACCTCTGTGTCTTTACCAAGATTTGTTATAGTAACAAATTCTTAATTTGAACTTAATCAAATAAATTGTTTAATTGACAACAATTAATTGTTGTCATTGTTTACCCCCCTTTGCCCCAAATCCAGCATGAACTCATCTTATGAAGATCTCCTTTCTAAATAAAATCACATACTCAGATACCAGGGGTTAGGATTTCAATATACCTTTCTTAGGGAATATAGTTTATTATGGTTTGTGTCTGGGTGTGCCCCCAAAGCCTCATGCAGTCATGGAGCAACTTTCCGAGTTTGTGATTAATTCATAATTCAATGCTGGGATTACAGGTGAGTGCTACACCCGCCCTGGGATGGGTAGTCCACATACAATATAAGGAAGGGAGAGAGGCTTGCTAGCTGCCACAGCTGCTGCTCCTCCCTTTGCTCTTTGCTGCTTTCCACAGCCATGAACTTCTGCCCTCTGTCATGTGCCACTCTGTCTTGGAGCCAGCCAAGTGTGGACTGAAACGTCCACAAACTGTGAGCTAAATAAACCTTTCCTCATTCTGAGTAATGGGTATTTTGTCCCAGCAATAAGACAAAAGTAATGGAGACATAGTTCCGCTCTCACTAATACATAGCCTGTCTCTGCTTCAAGATCAGTGGTCTTTGCAAACACGGAGTCAATAAACTGTTTCTATTGAACTTTTAGTGAGGTCTAACACAATGTGGGGGTGGGAAAGTAGCCTAGCACACAGTACCTGGCCCAGACAACCTGACCAAGCTAACTGGGGACGCAAAGAGTGATGCAGGATTACAGAAAGGCTTACCCATCTTGTACCAGATATAGTGTCAGGGGCTGTACACATGCCGACTTACCCAACAAGAGGGGCTTGTTGAGTAGCTGGTGTCTCCTGCATTGCAGGTGGGGAACCTGAGGGCCAGGAGAAAATGCCCAGTAGTAAGCAGTAGTATCAGAATTGGAGTCGAAGCTTGCTTTTTTCTAATGCCTGCATTTTCTGGGAGGGGAGGGAAGAAATTGGGTTTTGTAGAAAACAGTTCCAGAGATATTTGTATTTAATTATTAACTAAAATGTTGATGTGGCTAAGGCAGCTTATAAGAGAGGAAGGAATCTGATGAGAGATGCATCTTTAACAAAGAGTAGGATTTAGCCTGGTGGAAAAAAACTAAGGAAGGATTCCAGGAATAGGAAGCTGTGTGAGCAGAAGTTGGTGTATTTGTGATGTAGTACCCTTTGTGGTACAGATGAGCTTTGATTTATAATGGGCATTGATCTCTGTCAAGATATACAGACCCACTTTAAGCTGAAAATATGATGAAATACTATAATTAAAAATGAACTTGCTGCACCAACCCTGCCTGCCAGTGGACTCCTAGCTTAGCAACACCACACAGTGTAGTGTTACGCATCTCTTCTCACAGCCAAGCACCCGCCTGGGCTCCCCCCTGCTGCTTAGCACCACGAGAGTATTGTGGGGCATGAGGGGAATGATCAGAACTCAAAACACAGCCCAGGCTCCTACTGGATGTGTCCCGATTTTGGGACACAGAACAGATTATAAAGACATCTTAGCCAGGTGTGGTTGTGCATGGCTATAATCCCAGCACTCAGGAGGCTGAGATGGGGGATCATTGCAAGTTTGAGACCAGCCTGGGCTACCAAGTGAGCTGAAGGCCAGACTGAGCTGCACAGTGAGACCCTGTCTGAAAAAGAAAAAGAAAAATCCTAAATCAAGTCATAGTTAGGCTGACGACCATCCCTACTACGTGTAGAAGATGCACATAGCGCCATTAGGACCACATTATTCATGTACGGATCCTGGAGCAAAGAAGCAGCCACATTTTAGTCGTGAAACTCATCTGGTAAGATATTGGGAAAGCTGAGCCTTCTGCCAACTGATTTATTTTTTTCCTTTAAAACAGTTATTTTCCATTTAAAAAGTAATAACTCTATTTCAAAAGGAAGCATAAAATAGAGAACAGAATCTCACATATTATTACCACACAAATATGACTACAGGGAACATGTTGGTTGTTTCAACCTAGTCTTTTAATTTGTGTCCATAGTGCACATTATCATAGTGAGCAGTTGTAGTATTCACATTTCTTGCTTTCTTATTGTCTTCATCTTCCCCACTTAGCTCTGCTATCCGATGTCATCATCATCACAGTTTCAAAGATTATGTGACACTGTGCTAATTGGATCGGGCGCCACCATTCAGTTACTCAGCTTCTTGTCTGAGATCCACAGCAACCTTCAGGGTTCTTAGACTGAAAGGCGTGCCCTTCGCGATGCCTGTGAGTCTATCTCATTCTCTAGAGCATTCACATTGTTTTCTGTGTGCATAGCCGGGGCTCCCCCGAGCTGTGATGAAGGTTCCACTGCAGCACAGGCAGCGGGTGAAGGGTTTCCCACAGTCAGGACTGCTGGCATTCTTACTCTTGACCTCTAACCCAGGTCTCCATCCTGGTGTTTGGCTAACCTCATGGCAGCACCACCCTCGTCCTGAAAGCTTCCCCGGCGCCAGGGTATTCAGAGATTTTCAACTTTGGATGCTTTCCAAGTCATTTGCTATTTTATCCTCTATTTGTTTTTCTTAAGCAACTAACTAAATAAGAATAACATTTCAACCTCTTTCTACTCTCCATAACATTTTTCCTGCCGGTACCACCTCTGCCTACAATCTAACCATGGGGTTGCTTCTTATACTTTAAAGCTAAATACAAAAGCACAGTTCTGAGAAGCAGCCAAGTTCTGCAGCCAAGTTTGAAGAATAAAACTTTAAAACAGCTCTTCTGTCACATACTTGAGAGGGGAGGCAGGCTTTGCTATAAATAAAGTCACATTCCGTTTCCATCTCATCCCTTGCAGTCCTCTTGGGTAATGCTTTTCTGTATATGGCTACAGAGTTCTCTTACTGCCCACTCACCCCCATCCACATTCCATGTTACACTCCATTTCAGTTCAATGTCGGTAATTTTGAGGGTGGAGACCCCACATGAAAGAGGGTAGAATCCTGTTCTTCCTTCAGGATTAGGTGTGTGGAGAGCTGGTGACTGGTATATTAGAAATAATGCTTTCTCTTTATCTGTCAGGTTTTCAGCAGCCAAGCGTAGTGTATTAGTTGCTTATTGCTGCTATAACAAATTGTCACAAACAAAACAAATTTGTTCCCTATGTCTGAAGGTCAGAAGTCTAAAATGATTGGGCAGCGCTGTGCACCCTCTGCAGGTGCAGATTCTGGAGGCTGCCAGCATCCCCAGCACAGGACCACATGCCACTCCCTCCTCTGAGACATCCCTAACTCTAGCCTCCTCCCTCCCTCCCGCCTCCCTCTCTCTCCCTCCACCCCTGTGCTTGCATGGAGCCCCGCTGCCCATCCCAGGGTTGCCTCTCCACCTCCAAATCCTCAAGGTGACATATTCACAAATGTCAAGAATTAAGATGCGGACCCCTTTGGAGGGCCCTTATTCTATCTACTGCACTGTTTTAGGAAGAGAAAGGAAAATCATTCGGGCATATTTTCTGTTTTTCACAGCTAGGGAGGGAATACACCATGGATTTCTGTCCTGTATTTGTCATGGCAGATAGGGAGCAATCCATGTCTGCTACATTTGTTTGGGTCTGTTAAAGTCAATTAGAGAGCAAGGAAGAGGCGCTTCAGAGGCCAGCAGTGAGATGGGAAGGAGGCTTATTTACAGACCTTGTTCCATGGTCACTGGGTGCCCAGGTCAGCCTCAGGTAAGCCAGCCCAGGCCGAGAGAAGACGCGTCCAAGACAGTGCTTCCCAAGGAATAAAGGAAAACCGCGTTTACTGTACATGCATTCATTATAGCTCTATGTGACTGTTTGCAATTATTATATATTTGAAAATATATAAAATTATGAAACTTAGAAATATGCTCCATAAGAAGCCTTCTTATGGGTGGGCAGCAAATATGGTGGACTTTACATTTTTTGCACTAAAGGAGGGAGAGAGCGATAGAGAGGCAGACAGAGAGAGAGAGAGAGAGAGAGAGAGAGAGAGAGAGAGAGACAGACAGACAGACAGACAGACAGACAGACAGACAGAGACAGAGAGCGAGAGCGCTGGTAACATGTCCTCCTTTGGCCAGGCCAGGCCAGACTGGTCGCTGACTCTGCACTGTGGCCGACAGAATGCGCATGCACAAGTGATCCTGAAACTGGCAACAGACTGGCCTTGGATGCTAGTCCGCCTCAGGGCAGAGAGCCCCTGTGAGGAGCTGCTCAAGGAAACAGGTGATGGGACCTCGCTGTGCTGTCAGGGAGCAGGAGGAGAGTGAACTTCTCCTGCCTGAAGCAAGTTGAAATGTCGTTAACCTTGCCGAGCTGCTGGGAAGGGAAGGTCAGTAGTGAGAACAGACACCAGTCACTACTTCAGGACAGCTGTCAGCTTCCGACCTGCATGCCTGCAGGTCAGCTTTATTCTCTCGGGGTCAGGATGGCTCTTACATTTTCAAATGACTGCAAGAAATCCCCAGTGAGAAACAGTGTTTTGTGACATGTGAGAATCACGTGCCATTCAAAGTTCAGCGTTCCTATATCAAATCCTACTGAAGCACAGCCACACCATTTGTTTATGAATTATCTATAGCTTTTCCTGAGCCACCAAGGAGGAGTTGACTGGTTGTGACAGAGACTGTCCGAATGATGAGCAGAGCCTAAAATATATACAAACTGGCTTTTTAGAGAGAAGTTTGTAGCCCCTGCTTTAGGAGACTTGGTTGGAAGAGATTGCCAGTATGTCCGCAAACGTCCTTGTTGGGACAGTACTGCCAGCGGTTGCACGTTTCGTGGCCTGTGACTCCCCATGGCGTGGATTCACTGTCTGTGACCCCGGGATGGCGAGGTGGGGGATGAGAACTGACAGTCAGCCTGCGTTCCCACGTTACTCCTCGCCTTTCACGCCCTGAAGAGTATGTTTCCCCTGCTGAGGAATCACAGACCATTCACTAATACATTAGTGATGAGATTTCTGTTGGCTTTTTAGATTAAAAAAGGGCATATTGAGCTACTGGAAGCGTTGGGCTATGAGTTGTGGAAAAGCCCAGCAGGACGGGTGGCCTGCTAGCTTGTTGTGACTCAGAGGCAGTGGCCACGCCGTACTCCTTGGGCAGGGATCACATGGGCTAGAGGTGGGCGGGCGCCCTGGGCACAGGGCTTCCCCACGCTGACAGCACCATTGCAGGACCATCTCTGCTCTGAGGCAGAGGAAGGGGCCGGCAGCAGGGGGGAAGGGTACCTGGGGCCGCCCTGAGGGTGCGAAGTGGGTGCTGCGTCTTTTAAGGGCTGCAGATAGCTGGGGGTGGGGGCCTGGCTTGGGGTTCTCTCTGGGACAGCAGGGCCACTCTAATCTCATAAGCAAGGTGCCCCATCCCAGAGTTAGAACGTTCAGCGGTGATGCCCGCTTGCAGTTTATAGCCCGCCAGGCACTCCTTGGCCTTCTCACAGTCAGACCCCTTATCACTATCTCTGCACTTTGTCCTTGCCGTTATTCTGCAGACAATCAAGGATCACAACACTTTACAGAGGGTTTACATTGTATTGGATGTTCTGGGTGAACTAGAGATTACTTAAAATACATGGGGGTTGTGTGTAAGGGGCCTGAGCAGCTTGGGATTTGAGGCCTGAGAAGCCCTGGAGATGAGCCCTGCTGACGCCAGGGGATGCCCCGGCTGTGTGTGTGGAAATCTTGTGAAGCACAGAAAGGAGATATTGGTGGTTGCTGCCTGGAAAGGCGTGGGCTGCTTGGCAGACGTGGCCAAGGCCTGCTGGCCCTAGCAGCAGAGCCAGAGACCCCTGAGCTGGGGCCCGGTGCGCTGCGCCTTGTTTCCCACGGCCTCTCGGCGAAGCACAGCTGTAGAACTAGGCCCACGACCCACCGTAGGAGAGCTGCGCTGTCGTCCGGAAACTGCCGCCTGCGTGACGGGGCTGCGTCGCTGGCTCTTCTCTGTCGCCACATCTGCTGCAGCATCCGCCCAAAGTAAAACAGCAGTTCCCAGCCATGGCTCCCCGCACCTCATAGCCCATGCAGGAAAAGAGGAAAACCTTGAGGGAGGCATATCTTTAAGGAAGTTTATGCTCTTTGGGGACCGCAGGATGGGCTGTGGGCTCACAGCGCCTATCCCAGGAATGGCTCCTTCTGCCCACCCATGGGTGCATCCCCAGGGCCTTTCCCGTCCATGCACTGCCCAGGGGCAGCCGCTGCCTCTTTAGAAATTGCTTCCCGGATGCCCAGATGGCCGCACTGAGTATCAGTGTTGGGCGGCTGGAAGGCTGCCCGTCCCTCCCCCTCCCCAGCCAGCAGTTAGCTTGTAAGTTCATGTTTGCCCTCCTGAATCCCTCTGGGATTCGGTTGTTGAGGTCACAGGAGCAGCCTGAGCCCAGTTCTCCTTGGGGGATTTGTTGTTTTCCCCTCTAGGCCATGGAAACATTTTTATTTCTTTACGGTCAACGTGCTGCATAGGGACAGGGAGAGGGCCGTGCAGGGTACTGGTAGGCAGCTCTGCTGTGAGCAAAGGCAAGCGGGGAGCTGTGGTGTATTGTAGTACTGCAGTCCCAGTAGCTGGGATTACACGCACGCGCCACCATGTCCGGACTCTGCTGCTGGCTCAGCGTGCCCCAGGGACAGATCCGGCATGTGGGACCAGGAATCGAACCCTGGGTCCCTGGGCTTATCTAAACAGGCATTTAGTCTGCTGAACTATCTTGCTGGCCCCATGCTAAAATAGTTTTTTACAAGTAGGAGAATGCTGTAAAATAATTATAAGGAGCTTAGTAGCAAAATTACATAAATCAGAACCATGATCATTTCCGTTCATGCTTCGGGACATGGAGCATTATACAGTATGTGTAGTATTATGTGGGGTAATGACATGTACTATGCTTTCTCGTGACGGCAGCGCAGTCGTTTGTTTACAGCAGTGTCACAGCAGTGTCACGAGGAATGTGTCGCCCTGCGACTTTAGGACAGCTCCCACGTTGGCAGGCCGTAGGGGTTTTCAGTTCCATTGACGCCTTATGAGACCACCGTTGTACTTGGGGCCTGCCATTGCCCAAAACCTTGTCTCGTAGCCAGTGACTGTACGTATTCTGTTTTGTGCCATCTCCACATCGTAAATGTTCTGCACCACACAGGTAATAAATAAGTGCCTGATGACAGCCTTATTAAGACTTCCAGAGACCTCTCCTGTTGTATTTCTCAGCTTGTATGCCTGGATTGTGTATATCTAAGGTTCAAAAATTGGTCACGGCATTCTTTATCTAAGGAATCTGAGAGCACGGCTGCCCTAGCCGTGTAATAATTCTGCCATCATTCTGCCATCACATTTTCGCCCTTGCTTTTTTCTTTCCTTTTCTCTGTCTTTTACATTCTTAGCTGTGAGACATCAGGAGAAAAAGCAAATGCTGATCCTATGGTTCTCCCCAGTCACTATACCTTTTCACTTTGTTTTACTTTTAAATGCATTAGCTGCTGTGTCTCAGTGAAAACAGTCTCTTTCCTTCTAGTTGTCTTTATTTAATATTTTTGTTGGGCCAGTGAGATAGCCCAGTGGTCTAAGTGCCTGCTTAGGCAAGCGCAGGGACCCAGGTTCAATCCCTGGCACCACATGCCACACTGGCTCTGCACCTGAACATGCTGAGCCAGCCATCAAGACTGGGCATGGTGGCGCATGCCTGTAATCCCAGTAATCTCAGAGCTGGGAAGGCTAAAAACAGGAGGATCACCATGCTGCACCAAATGCTTTTTTTTTTTTTGTGGCACTGTGGATTGAACTCAGGCCCTTGTGCTTGCCAGGGAAGCGCTTATTCCACTGAGCCATCTCCCCAGCCCCTTGCACCAAATACATTTAAAACATTTTTTTCGTATAACAATGATTCATCTTTGTTTTTAAAAATTTAGAAACTAAGGGTAAGCCCAGTGAAGAAAATAAAATGTGTAATCTTTTTCAGAATTGTATTGCCTTTCATAATATGTACGTCTATATTTTTTATGTACGTAATTTAAGAGAAGTTACAAGACCTATGTGATGTTAGGAAACCTCACTCTAAAGATTGAAAACACATTCACATGGTAGGCAATATTCCTCTAGATTAAGGATTGGAGATCTTTTTTTAGGGCCAGGTAGTAACTACTTTAGACTTTTTGAGACCTAGTAAGCCCTGATGCTGTGATGCAAAAGCAGCCACAGGCAGGATGCCAACGGATGGGCATGACTGCGCCCCAAGAAGACTCCACGAAACCAGGTGGCAGGCCAGCTTGGGTCCACCATCTGGCTGCCATTTGTCTCTGCTTCTATAGAATATTCTTTTCAATGCCTAAAGTATGATCCCTTTCTTCTTTATTGATGATTTTCTTAGCCAGGCAGAGGAATAGCTACTGGCAGGGGTCCTGCTTTATTCTGGGTACATTGCCTGGTTTATTTTATTTACTTTCTTTGATTCTTGCCCACAACACTGGAAGCGTAGCTCTCACTGTCCCTACAGATGTAGAAACTCAGATGGAGAACTGGCAGATAGCTTTCCTAGGGTTGATGGGGTAGTTAAGTAAACATTTGGAGTTTTAGAAGCCAAGCTTTTAACGGTTATATTTTCATGCACATTGGTGGTTATTGCCTTAGGTTAAATTCCTCACATTAGAATAACAAGTATATTCTTGGCCTTTGATATGTATGGCTGGGTTGATAGATGTAGCCCAGTCCTGTCTCTTTGGTGGCGCATAAAAGGGCCGTGCTTCTTATCTGCAATGAAGACTCTTTAGCCTTTGCTGACTTAGGAGTGAAATGAGCGTCACTTTTATCAATCACATTAAAAACGATGAAGGTTGACGGAAAGTTATCTTACGCATGTTTCTCATTTACATTTCGTCTTAGGTGGATTTCTCTTTCACGGTCTTGCCCCACCATCCTATGAGTGCGTTTGTCTTCTCTGCTGATTCCTTACCACCTGCCCTACAAGAGATTGCTGTGGTGGTGTGGTTGAGGCTAGCGTGTTTGTTACGACAGTGGCTCCTCCACTTGAAAGAGCAAAGAGCAGACAGAAATCACTTGGTTTTAATAGAATTTGTAGTCTCTGAACAAGATAAACCCCCAAAACTGGAAGAGGGAACTTGATTTTGTGGAACTTGCGCCTTTAGTTTCTCTCTCCTAAGTCTCTAGAATTTGTGTTCTTTAATTGGAATTGCTTCTTTGCTGTGACCATGGCAACATATCTTAGCTGCCATGAGCAGCACATATCTTGGCAAAATATTTTTTTGGAGAGTGTTTTTTATGTGAAATTCATTATCCAATGTATTCATGGAGAGTCTAGGCCCATAATTTTATACTGAGTAACAAAAATGATGAATTGACGACTGCTGTCTAGCGATCACCTGCTGTGTTCCTCCCGTAATGGTGAGTGCTTTGTGTTATTTCTCTTGGTCTTCACAGTGATCCATGCTACAGATACTGCTCATAACCGGATTTTATACGTGAAGAAACTAAAGCACCTTCAGTTTGACCTTGACTTTCTGTGATCTGAAACTTACAAGCTTAGTATAGGACAGACTGAGACTTGTGTGCTTAATTCATTGGTGATGGCGTGGGTGACAAATCTTGACTGTCATGGCTAGAGTCCTCATCATGAGAATCCAACACTGGGCTGTCGTTAGTCTGAGCCAGGAAATCATAGCTCACCCTCTTATCCTCTTGTAGGGACTGTGGTTTTGATACTGATAGGCTGGCAAACGCTGGAATGCCCTGATACCTCCTATCTTGAGCTTCTCCTGAGGATAATCAAACTGAAAGAAGATCTCTGAAGGGGACAAGCAGACCTGTGAGACAGTTTCAATGCCAGGGCAGAGGAACTGTCCTTATTGGCCACTTAAATTACCATCACTCTAACAGTTTTCATTCGAGTTCCTTCTCCTGCCAATGAAGAGTTTAAACTGATCCTGAGGCTGAGAGTTCAGGCTTCTCTTATGTGACTCTGTTGTACATAGGCAGTTCTCTGGGCATACAGACCCGACTCAAACAGTCTGCACTTCTCCTTTTCTCTGTTCGGCCTGTTCGTGCTCCTTAGAATGTCTCCCATTTCTCTGCCCCACTCCTCGTCTCCATCTGTCAGAATTCTGGGCCTCCCTGACTGTTGGCAATAAAACACTAGAATGAGGATCAAGTCCTGGTGTTTACAGACAAAGGTGCCTTCTCTCCCTCTATTTGATTATTACAGTTATTTGTACTTTTCTCAAGTTGATTGTAACCTAATTACTTTGTGTGAGAGTGTGAGTGTGTGTGTGTGTGTGTGTGTGTGTGTGTGTGTGTGTGTGTGTGTGTATATCTTTTCCCTCTGGCTCCATTGGAAGACCTTTGAGAGTCAGGTTCTAAATCACTTTTGTGTTCCCTGCAGGACTCTATGGCTGCTGAAATACATTAATTTTCCAAAGGTAAATGCTGACATACTTTAATTCTGTTTCTCAGAATTCTGAGAAACAGGGTTCCTCAGGGCTCTGACCCTGGAGGAGATGAAGTAGCTGTTTAGAGTTTTATCGTGGATTATACTGCGTCCTTGTCTCCCAGATCTGTGTCAATGTCCTACTATGCAGGACCTCATGATATGACTTTGCTTGGAAACAGGGTTGTTGTGGACAGTGTTGGTCAGAAGGAGCGCGTTCTACCCCAGCGTGACTGGTGCCCTTAGGGAGAACCCCGGTGAAGGCTTGGAGCGTCTGCCATCAGCCGGGCATCCTGAGGGGCCAGGACAAGGGCCTGGGCTAGGTCCCGCCCAGAGCCTCGAGAAGGAGCAATAGCTGGCTGGCTCCACGTGCTCGGGCTCTGGCGCCCAGGGTGGTGACACAGTCCATACCATGTGTAGCCTCCGCCACCTGCTTGTGTCCTGGTGTCTTCTGCATCCGCGTTACCCACAGGATGGTCTTACCACCCTCACAACCAGCAGCATGGGGCGCTTCTGGCTCAGCGCAGGGGCCTGACAGCCAAGTCCCCATGAGCCTTGCCTTTTGTCTCCGGGGGTGCGCCAGCCCCCAAGTTCCCATCGCCCTGAGCATCTTCAGCACCAGAACCTGGGCCTGTCAGCCCAGGGACTTCCTTTCTCTCTGGGCCACCCAGCTGCTGCTGCCGCCTCCTCAGCGATCCCTTCTTTCCTCCTCCTTCAGCGCCAGGGTCTGGCTACTGCACACAGCCACTGCCCAGCTGGACGGCTGCCATTCAGAGATGGTGCTCTTCTTTCCTTTTGGCCAGTGCCCCGCAAGGATTGGGACACTGGTGGGGTGGAGGAGGGAACACTGCCCTCCACTGGGGGTGCAAGTGAGAGGTGTAGATGGTGGGGCTGGAGGCAGGCTTCTGTGCATCCTGCGAAGTTATTTCAGGGTGGGGACCCAGCCACGGCGGCTCTTCCTGCTCCCCAAGCAGCTGTCTCTTAGTCTGTAAGTGGAGCTGATGCTGGTGTGTGCCTTAGAAGGCTGCTGAGAGAGCCAGGCGAATCCATGGATGTCAGGCGATGTGCAGCGGCTGCATAGCCCGTGCCCCGGGAATGTTCCTTGTGTCACCATGTCTTCAAGGAAATCTTGTCATTCTTTATCTAAATCATCGTCTTAGTTTTCATAAAGAATGGCCTATTTGCTGTTTGGTTTTCCCCGCACCCTGCCACTTTCGCACATTTTAAAGAATGTGGTGGTAGTGGATACACACAGATCCAGGGCTGGCGGGGCAGGGAATTTAGAGCGAAGCTCCTGGGATCTACTTGGCTGAGCTCCTGGGCCTCTCCTGGCTGCAAGGTCCCCTGTGCTTACCTGCCTTCTGCGTTGTCTAGCATCCTGCGACCAAGGGCACAGCTTGGTGACGGCCTCCAGCCGCCCTCAGAATCCCTCAGAATCGCCGGGGGTCTCTAATTAGTCTCGCTGTTGAGCATGAAGGTATTTACCCCGCAGGCAAGAAGGGCTGCTGGGAGTAGCTGCCCGTCCTGAAATCCAGGCAGCAGGTCGGGCGGGCTCATAGCAACAGGCCTGGAGGTGGCAGGCGGAGTGCGCATGTGCAGAGAACTGTGCCAGGTTGTGGGGGAGGCCAAGGTGACTGGGGGAACAGGGAGCATTTGGGGCCAGGACCAAAGTCTGGCACACCAGACCCCCGTCCCGTGCCCTTAGCTCCAGGCTGGCTGCCATGGCTGGGTTCTCTGGGCGTCTGCTTTCTGCAGGACTGAACAGGACACACAAGGGTGGCGAAGTTGCTGCCTTCCCATAATGGCTCTGGGGGCCTCCTTTCTCCAAGTCCTTGAGGGGTGGGACACATCCCAGGCAGCCGGCCCTGGATGAAGCTCAACAAACCAGCGAGCAAGCAAGCAAGCGTGTTACCTGTGATTTGGGTGCTGCAGAACCCAGACGAGAAAGCACGAGGCCCCCAGCCCCCGGCAGTTGTTTCTCCTCGCTGTGGCCTCCTTATGGAGTCACTCCTGAGCAGGCTGTCTCACGCAGCTCATTTTTATTGACTGATGTTTCATCAGTCACCGGGGATTTATTCAGCACACCTGGGTGCCAGGCCCACTAGAAGCCTTGATGAGAAGGCGGTCGATGAGACAGCCCGCCCTGAGAGGAACGCACAGCCTGCTCGTTGGCAGAGACCTGGTAGCCGACAGCGGAGGGATTGGAGGGTCGTAGTGTTGATTATGGGATCTTGGAGTGGGAAGAGCAATGGGCACTAGTGGGAGATCGTCACATCTGTCATTATTGATCTGCCGTCCCTATGAGATTCAGCTCTGTCAGGGCAGGGATTGTGATCGCCTCTTTATTGCCCTGTGTATAGCTCAATAAACGTCTCGTGAGTAAGGGAAGTAATTGCCATCTCAGCCAAGAAATTGAGGCTGAGGAACTAGTGAGGAGGGAAGCGTGTGAGTGGGGAGGGGTGGGGGCAGAACGAAGAGGGCGGGAAGGGAGAGCGGTGGGGAGAGCGCAGCACGACAGACTGGGACTTTTCTTGAGACCTGCTAGCCCCAGTGATGGCATAAAGTGCAGCCATTTCAAGGTGCAGGCTTGGAGAGGGTTGAGCGGTGGCAGTGACAGAGGAAAGACATGATTAGATCTGAGGTACATGCCCTTGGGTGTGGCAAACGGACTAGAGAGAATGGAGTGGAAGAAGAGATGCCCGCAGCTGTCTTGGTGAGAGGTGCTGGCGCCTGGTGGATGGTTGACACCCGAGGTAGAGACATGAATGGACTCAAGGGTGACCGGGGATGTGCAGTCAGTCCTAAGGACCTCACAAGCAGTTTCTATGGAGAGAGGAGGAGGAATGTCTGAATGATGCCCAGTCCTCTGGGGATGCCAGAGCCACGCACTGGCATGGCAAGCACCTTAGAAGAGGAGCAGTAGAAGGTAAAATTTGGGCTGGGGAGACAGCCCAGTGGTACTTGCCTGGCAAGCACAAGGTCTTGGGTTCAATCCCTAATACCAAAAACAAAAACAAAACAAACAAACAAACAAACAAAACAAAAAAAACAAACAAAAAAAAAAACCAACAAAAACAAAAAAAGTAAAATTCATGTGTGGCCATGCTGAGTTATTTGTAGGAAGTCCAGAGTACTCCTTGTCCATGTCACCCATCACCACAGGAGGACAGTTTGGTTTGAGACCTAAGAATGAACATGCCTTGCTACAGGAGACCAGGATCTCATAGTTTAGAAGTACACAGATGAAATACAGAAGGCCTAAGGACTCCAGAGGGTTTGCTGACAGCATAACACATGTGCAGTGCTCTGGAGAACGAGCTATTTAGTGACTTCTCCAAATAGGCATGTCCGCTAGTAGGTTAAGCTTTGATGGTACGATCATCCAGGCTGGAAGGGTAGATGAGTTGCCTCAAATAAGAGTGAGAAGGCCAGTGCCATGCTGATTTTATTACAGTAGCTTTGTAGTGTAATCTCAAGTCAGGGATTGTGATGTCTCCTACCCTAAGGATCAGTGGTACAGATTAGAAGATGCAGACACAATTACAAACACACTCAGCCGTCTTATCTCTGACAAAGGGGCCAAACATGTTCGCTGGAGTAAAGACAGCCTCTGTAACAAATGGTGCTGGAGAAACTGGCTTCCCACATGCCAAAGGCTAAAATTAGACCATGTCTATCATCATGCATAAAACTATACTCAAAATGGATCAAAGATTTAAGTATTAAAATAGAAATGCTAAGGGCCAGCCTGATAGCTCAGTGGACTAAAGCTTCTGCGTAGGCAGAGCACAGTGGCTGGGGTTGGATTCCTGGTATGCTGTGCTGGCCGCGCCCCTGGGGCGCAGCTGAGATAGCAGTTGAGACTGGGCGTGGTGGTGCTAGCCTGTAATACCAGCGTTTGGGAGGCTGAAAACAGGAGGATCACTGCAAGTCCAATCTATATAGTGAGACCCTGTAGACACTGTCCTAAATACAAAAAATAAATAAATAAAATAAAATAAAAGAGAAACATTAATTCTCCTGGAAGAGAAAGTAGTTAGAAATCATGAAAACAGGGGTAGATAGGGAGTTCATGAACGGAAACCAAACTGCATGGGAAATACTTCAAAGAATCAACAACGAGGATCTCATCTTTTTGAAAAGTTTCTGTATGTGAAAAGAAATCACCAACAGAGTAAAAGAAAACCCACAAACTGGAAAAAAAAATTATGGCGGACTGTCCTTCAAACAAAGGACTCCTATCTAGAACATAGAAAAAATTAAAAAAGCCAAGCCTCCAAAAATTCAAAGACCAAATCCAAAAATGGGCATCTGAGATGAATATACACTTCATAGATAAAGAAATACAAATGGCAAACAAATATATGAAACCATGTTCAACATCATTGGTCATTCAAGAAATGCAAATTAAAACAACAATGAGATTCAGTCTCACCCTGGGAAGAATGGCTATTGTCAAGGGGTCAGCCAATAACAAATTCTGGAGTGGCAGTAGGGAAAAAGGAAGCCTTCTCCGCTAATGCTGGGAGTGCAGGCTGGTGCAACCCTTGCAGAAATCAGTGTGGCAGTTCTTCAGAAAGCTTGGATTGGAAGTTCCATCTGACCTGGTTTTACCCTCATGGGTATTTTTCCAAAAATAAGTGAAAACATCACACCCCAGTGATGTAAGTGCACCCATGTTTGTAGCAGCTCAGTTTGTCACAGCTACATCTTAGAAACAGCCCAAATGTCTGTCCATCAACTGAAGAATGGACAAAAAGGTGTGGTGTTTTTATACAATGGTGTACTACTCAGGTATAAAAAAGATAAACTCGAGGTTTTTCATAGGTAAATGGATGCAACTAGAGACCATCCTCGTAAGTGAAATACATCAGCCCCACACGTGCGTGCACCACTGTCTCCCTAGTGCAAGAAGCAGCAGAGTGAATAGAGTCTCAGAGGTACACTAGATGTTGTGTGAGAGAGAGACTCTGTCCAAAGGGAAGGGGTGAAGACAATGGGATGAGGAAAAGGACAAAAGAAAAAGGAAGGAAGCAGATATATTTATGTTTATACACAGGACAGCCTGAATAATTGTATTGCTGATTTCTGCCGGTTTATTGAAAGGAGAAGTTCATATTTAAATGTTTTTTTCTTTTTAATTTCTTATAACTTTTAAAGATCAATTTTGTGTGCGTATATCTGGTCATCTAAACAACTAATTTGAAGACGACATGCAGTATAACAGCCATTGTTGAGTTCCTATTATTCGGTTTAGTCAAATTCTGTATCATTTCTAATGCCTTTTTTAAAAAACTATTTTTTATTTTCTTTAACAATACATGCGGGTGGGGAGTAAGGAAGACAGAGAGCCGGGGCTGTGCTGAGGGAGCTTCCCGATTTCAGGCGCGGGCGGGTCGTGATGCCTGATCTGAAGTTGGGGACTCGGAATGCGGGGGATGAGATGGACCTGTGGATGCTGACCCCGCTAAGGGTCTCGCACACCGTGCCACGTCATGTCCCAGGACTGCACGTCAGTTATGGGACGCAGCACAGCAACTTGCTTATAATGGCAGGAGGCATTCCATACGAGGGCCTAGGTGCTTACAGAGCCCCTGGCAGGGCAAGTCCCAGGCCAGGACTTCCAGAATGATACAGAACCAGGTCACAGTGTGGCACTGGGGCTGCCATCCAGCTCCGCGAAGCTGGGGCTGAAAGGCCACAGTGACAGTGACCCCTGTGGCGACGGCTCCTTTGCTGTCCTAAACTGGAGGAAGGGTGCTGGATGTGGCTGCCATGGGACGGGCTCCTGTCCTGGATCCTTCCTTGCTACCAGGGAACACTTGAGCAGGGGTGGAGGGGGTCCCCGCCTTGTGTCCCCTTCTGGAGCCCCTTGTATGCCTGTGTTTAGTTAGTGACACCCAGGTTTTCCCTGGACCTCCAGATACAGTGAAGTCTGGAAACTGCTCTTAATTATGCCGCTTTTCTACCTAGAAAGAAAGTGAAATGGGGCTGGAAAAGGGGCCTTTTTCCTTAGTAAGGGGCCAGACAGCAAACAGTCGGCGGCCTGTATCTACAAGTTGTGTATCTGCAGAAGGAACAAACCATGGATTGGAAGTACAGTTAGGCCTGCGACGGGCGCATCTAGACGAACACGCACAGAAGTGTTGCTTGCTCATATTCCCCAGATAATACAATGTAGCGACTCCTTCTGTAGCATTTACTCTGTAGTAAGTATCGTGAGCAGGGTGGAGACGCGTAGAGTGCGCAGGAAGCCGGGCAGTTTCTGTGCAAGTATTACGCCGTCTTGCGCAATGCAAACAAGCAACACTGGATGTCGGAATCCTGCGGAGGTCCTTGTCTCAGTCCCTGGGGACACCGAGAAACAGCTGTCATTTAGATCTAGTGAGCCTTATGTTCTCTCTTGCAGTTTTGCCATTGTGGTTCAAAATCAGCCATACATCGTGTATAAGGGAATGCACACAGTTGTGTTCCAATAAAGTTGTATTTATAAAAGTAGATGGGGGACCTGCTTTGGCCTGTGGGCCACAGGTTACCAGCTCTGAGGTAAGCAAGTTAGTTTTCAGTAATTGTCACAGGCTCTTTTTACAGATATGGTCAGTAATTAAAGCCAGGAGAGTTAGTTATTCAGCCAGTGCCAGTGAAAACACTTCTTGGTTATTTTGGTTACCGAGTTTATAGTAGCCCCTCACTATCTTGCAGTTTGACTTTCACGGACTCACTGTTTTGCGGGATTTCAAAAAATATTAATCTACCTTACTGCGGATTTTTCGCTGTATGGCAAGATTTTGCAGTAGCGTACAGGATATGTATGTTGTTAAAATTACATAGGTTTACGAGTTTAGAAAATGATTAAGAACATTAGAAGGGCTTTTAAAAGTGTGGAAGGGTTAATAAGAGTGTCGGGAAGGTTTATAAAGCCTTAAAATACATATAAATACTAAAATAAGGGCAGTGTCACTACTTTGCTGATTTTCACTCATCGCAAGGGTGTCAGGAATGTCACTCTGTGGTAAGTGGGGGACCACTGTGTGCTCATGTTAGGGGCCACGGTGCCTGGCCCTGCCCTCACAAGGCTGAAGAAGACGTACAATGAGAGCTTGGTTGTGCAGAACAGGGTGATGTTCCACAGCTGATGAGCAGGGCCTTCGGGCACAAGCCATTTTAAGGATACAAGACAAGTCAGGGTAGGTGTTGCTGCGGAAGGCATTTGAGCTATTTGTTGAGGAGAAGTAGAAGTTCACCAGGGAGCAATAGGAGCGGAGGAATTAAGAGACCCTGTGAGATGAAGCAAACAATCTCAAGGCCAGGTTGGGAAAGCAGAGAAGAATTGAAACTCATTTGAGCTTTGTGACCATCCAGGACATGGGCAGAGATAAGACTGGATTAGAGAGAGTCTTAGATATAGGATTAAGAATCTGGATTTAAGAAAGGACACTGACAGATTTTGAACAGAACTGTGACACACTCATTACTTCAGGAATAATTACCTGGTTTTGTTGAGCAGAATTTTAGGGTTGCAAGACATGGTCATTAAAAGTTCACTCAGAAAGTTATTGGCATATCGCTGTGTAGTGATGGTAGGACAGGGGAAGAAGGGCAGTGAGGAGACCTTGGGCTATTCGTGGAACTCGAAGACTTGTAGGTGGAATAGAGGGTGGCTGTGACAGGAAGAAATGAAACAGGTAACAAAACTTGGAAAATTAGGAGCTGGAGATCATTCTGTGAGGAAGCCAGTGGGCTCTAAAATGGCTATGAAGAAAAGAACATGAATGTAGGGCAGACACTCGAAAACGTGGGTTTGATCTTCAAATGGAGTTGATTGGGAGCCATCAGTTCCCAGTGGACAGGGAGCTGCTTAAGATCTCAGCTCTCTAAGGGAAGGTGACAGTAGGGGACACTGTTCATGAGGACAGAGGAGACTTCAGTAGCCAAGGTTGAGGAGAGGGACAAGGACTAGGACAGTGCCCCTGGGGGTGTAGGTAGAATGCCTGGTGGAGTATTGTACTGGAGGACTCAAGGAAGGGAGCTGTTTCCTAGTAAAAGAATGGCCAGCAGTATCTCAGAGATGCTAGCGGAATGGGCCCTAGGCCCAGGCTGCCGACATCCACGGATGCCCAAGTCCCTTGTGGAAGGTGGCGTGGCCTTGGCCTGTCATCCATGAGTCCTAGCCTGCATTAAACCATCTCTAGACTGCTTATAATGCCTAGTGCAGTGAAATGCTACAAAAATATAGAGGAGAACAACATTAAAGATTCATCTTTCTCAGATTGAGAGATGGAGAAGGAAAGAAGAGGGGAAGGGGATGAAAGAAAGGCATCGAGGTGCATTTTGGGCACAGACCCACTCCCCACAGGAGGTAAGCACTGTGGGCTGCCAGTGTGCACTGCTAAAAAAATAATAAAAGGAAAAGTCTGTGTGTAGTTAGGACAAATGTGGTGTTTTCCTGGGGTGTGGGTGTTTTCAGTTGTTGGCTGCTTGAGTTCAGGAGTTCAGAATCCCTGGGTGCAGAGGGCTCACGGCGTTCATACGTGGTCCCTCGAGCTGGCGATTGCATAGTCGCCATGAGCTCCAGAAGAGGCTGCTGCTGGGAGGAAAGAAGAAGCACGGGGGTGGTCACCTTCATGTTTGCTTTAAAGCTGATCCATTTTCAGTGCCTGAACCCAAGTTACTTGAATTTAGAACATCTCCCACCTTCTCCAAAGCTTTCCCGAAGAAAAAGCAAACCACAGAGGAGCACCATTGCGTTCTCTCTGGGTCTCAGGGCTTTTTTCTTTTTTGGCCAGTTGTTTGTGTCAGTCCTGCTCTTGCCTCTGCTGTGGCTTCCCTGGCAACCCATGAGGTCAGACTGCTGTGTGCAGTTGTTAAGCAGCAGCTCCCCGTTGCTGGCTCCTGCTAAATTTGGAACACGCAGGAGTTCCAATCTAGTCTTCATTCAGTGGGAAAAAATAAGCCCGTGACTTTGAAATTTCAGAGGTTGCCCATTTGTGGAATATGAAATCAGTGTGTTGATGATTGCTGTCTTGCTTTAAAGAATTCTGGCAAACATTCACTGGAGAATCGCTGCGCTGTGCTGTGAAAGTCGAGCTCTCTCCAGGGCATTTTCTAGAAAAAAAAAAGTATTATGTTCAAGCCCCCAAAGGAGCTAAATATTTTATACCAGTGCTTTCTAAGATAAATAAAAATAGAACACACACACACAC
>NW_004524583.1:30600451-30602392 GCF_000260255.1 Octodon degus
CTGGAATTCAGAGTGACTTAGCCCAGGGTCACACGGCTCATTAGGGGCAGATTCAAGGCTGAAGTTCAGGTGTTTTAGCTCCAAATTTATTCCGTTTTTCTTCTTCTCCTTCGGGTGAGATTTTTTGACATCAGTGTTTCGTTTTATTCTTAAGTACTTCAACATGGAAGCTTCGTGTAACAGCACTTTGGTTTTTGGGAAGACCTTGGCTGTGGAGAGCCGAGAGGCTGAAACCACAGGCTTTCGGTGATGGAGAAGCTCACCAGAGATTCAGCCTTACCAAATAGAGGTCCCTTGTTAAGGGAGATGGACCTTGCGGCCAGAGCTTGCACGGAGAAAGCCCAAGGCCCAGGGGGATGGAACGCTGGTGACGAGGCGTGTGCCTGCTCTGTAAGTGCTGGAGGGGGCGCGGCCGGTGTTGTGGGAGGTCGGGTTTTCCACAGTCGCACTCTAACCACGACTGCCTCTGATGCCAACATCAGCCACTCCGCACCGCAAGCCTTGCGTCCACATAGTCAGCCGACCTCAGGTGGAGAATACTGGGGGAGAATTGTGCCTGCGCACGGCTTTTGCTTTGCTTTGTCGGTGTTGTAAACAATGCAGCGTAGCAATTCTTTGTATGCCGTTTGTGCGGGTTTAGGTATGGCAGGTTGTCTAGAGAGGCCTAACGTCCGTCCGTCCGCGGGAGGATGCGCCGGCTCTGCGACTAAGGTGCCTTTTCGCAGAAAGAGCTGAGTGCAGATTTGGGGGCTCTGCGGGGGCTCTGTGGATAACGAGGGGCAGCTGTGCTGTTTTCACAAACAAGCGCACTCGTTCCTTTTTTGGGAAATCAGCCTGTGATCTCTCCTCGCGGTGGTTTTCTGTACGTGGGAGCTCACACTTCAGTTAAATGGAGCACTTGTAGGACTGCAGAACTGCACTCGGGGACGCTGCCAACATCTTAACCCTCGAGTAGTCGTTAAATATTCTTCAGCTGGGAGCTGGTCCAAGCAACTGCTTATTCTTCGCCCTGGAGCACTCGGCGTAGGACTCCTAAATTCCTGCTGACCAGAGATTCGCGAAGTACAGATCAATGTCTGCTTTGCTTCTTCACTTTGGAGAAGGAGACAGTGAGAGCGAGACTCCACCAAGTTATTTAAAATATGATCACTGTCCACATTCTGTGGACTAATACAGCCACAGCAACTGTGTGGATCACCGTGTTAATCCACTCCACTGGGTGGATTTTTTTTTTTTTTTTTTTTCAGTGGCAGGGATTGAACTCAGGACCTTGTGCTTGCCAGGCAAGCACTTATTCTACTGAGCTATCTCCCCAGCCCCTGGGTAGATTTTTAAAAAGTTATACTGAGATAAAATTCACACATGAAGTGTCTAATTCAACACTTTTTGCTATATGACTTAAAATTGTTGTGTTAGATATAAAATGTGTCACTTGGATAACTTTTGATGTGTTGTTTAAAGGCATTAATTATATGCACAATTTTTGGGAACCATCAGCACTATTTCCAAAACTTCCCCCAAACAGAAACACTGACCATTGAACAATGACGACACCTGAAAGCATTTTTTGTTCTGTAGTTTTTGGTTGAAATTGTTTTTTAGGTGAGGTTTTAGTTTTGTTTCTCCAGCCCCTGAAAGTATTTTTTATAATGCATTTTGATTACTACCTTCAGGTAGATGTGGGACTTTTGAGGAAGATTTTTACTATTTTAGTCTTTTAGTGAAATTTTATTCTTTTAGAAGTTCCATAGAGTTCTCTCAGGAAGCCCCTCCAAGGAAGTGTGGGGCTTATTTCTGAGGTCTCTCCCAGGATCCATGTTGTAGGGAAGGAAGAAGCAGAGCAAGCAGGAGGTCAGCGGGGTCGCATCCCAGGGCTGCCTCCTGTCCTGTGGAGCCTGGAACTGGGGTCCTGAGCTGGGGCGCTAAGGCTTGAGGAGCAGT